>NC_061511.1:232445767-232539383 GCF_022539505.1 Lolium rigidum | reverse complement strand
ATATGTCTTGTTACTAGGACTAAAGTACCGAGTCCGAGGTGACGGCGGTGGTGGTTGTGCCGGCGCTAGCGTCAGAGCAAGGGATCTGCTTGTCCATACTGCCTCGCACGACGACGAGCCCCTCGCCCTCTCCGGGACGAGGCCCCTCGCCCTCTCCGGGACGAGCCCCTCCGCATCTCCCGGTCTGCTCCCCTCTCATCTCTCCCCTCTCGATACGATGTTCTTCTTCATCGGTTCACAAAATCGAATTGAGCTGCTTGTGCATTGCTTGAAATTGGAGCTGGCTGTGCGGTTAGGTGTGTGCTAATTGCATCATTTTGTTCTTCCGCGAGATGGACGGACGCTGGATTACAACAAGAATTAGAAGGCTTTCCCCTGAACACACAAAGGGAGTGGCGAGTTTATGCGGTTTGTTCGCTTGAATGCTGCCAATGGTGATCGAGTGCTTTGTGCCCATGTCGTAGCTGTCTCAACCGGTGCACAAAACCTCTAGATGTAGTAGAGTCTCATTTGCTTCTTTTTGGGATGGCAAGCACTTATGATCGATGGGTCTTCCATGGAGAACCATTACATCCTGTACCGAAGCTGGACATGGAGGACAAGGAGGTGCACACAGGCCGGACATGGACATGGAGGGGTGAACTTCGAGGCTGGACATGGAGGTGAACACTGAGGCTGGACATGGAGGTGATGCGGGGGCACACCATGTTGGTGGAGGTGATGCGAGAGGCACACTATTATGGTTTGCAAGAGGAAGATGGTTACGAAGATGATAGAATTCCTGATGCGCTTGCTGATTTGTACAACTCGAGAACCGCAAGGTCTTGGAAAGGACACTATATTTGCTGAGTTGATAGAGGAAGCCAAGCGCGCAGCCAGCGATGGGGGTACAATGTCAAGGTTTTCACTCACCGTCAAGTTACTTCAGGCCAAGTCGTACTACCGGATTAGCAACGTTGCATTCAACGCGATACTCCTGATTTTGGCCTTGCAATACCCTAATAGCTCAATACCAAAGTCATACGAGGAGGCACTTAGCATAGTCGGCGGGTTGGGACTTGGTTATGAGAGTATCCATGTGTGCCCGAATAAGCTGTGTATTGTTCGGAAGGATTATGCCAAGGAGAATAATTGCCCCAAGTGCAAAGCCTCCGGATGGAAAGATGTCGATGGTAGGAGAAAGATCCCGAGAGAAGGTGCTAAGGCACTTCCCATTGATTCCAAGGCTGCAAAGAATGTTTCTTTCAAAGGAGCAATCAAAGGAAGTACGGTGGCACAAGCGAAGCGGCAAGACGTGGAGAATGATCTCGGTCATCCGGCGAGACGGGGATGCATGGAAGGATTTTGACAATATTCATAAAGACTTTGCCGCGATGCCGGGAACATAAGGCTTGGACTTGCCACGGATGGTTTTAATCCCTACGGGAATATGAGCAACTCCTACGGCATGTGGCCTGTATTCGTGGTGCCATACAACCTTCCGCCGTGGGCATGTATGGATCAGTCCAACTTCATGCTTGCATTGCTAATCCCTGGTCCATCCTCTCCGGGAAAAGATTTTGATGTCTTCATGGAGCCTTTGATGGAAGAGGCTGCGGGAGCTGCGGAAAGGTGTAAAATCGTATGATGCCAATAGTCCGGACAAGTTTGATCTCCGTGCTGCAATCTTATGGTGTATTCATGATTATCCGAGCCTTGCACACATTGTCGGGGAGGGCCACGGCTGGTTACCAGGCATGTGTGCGTTGTGACAAAGAGAATTGCTCCAAGAAATTAAGGAACAAAATCTGCTTTATTGGGCACCGCCGTTGGCTACCTCGGCACCATCCTTGGAGAAATAGCAAAGAATTCGATGGTGCTTACGAAAGCCGTGAGAAGCCGGCGGAATTCACTCCGGAAGAGCTGAAGCAACGGCTTGATAGGGTTAGAGATGTGATACCGGGCAAGCTTCGAGAAGAAAAGGAAACGTGAGGACGGTCGGTGTTGGAGCCGTAGATCATGTTTGTGGGACTTGCCATCTTGGGAAGATCTAAAGCTGAGGCATAATCTCGATGTAATGCACATCGAGAAAAACATCCGTGACAATTTGCTTGGTACTTTCATGAACATACAAGGCAAGACCAAAGACACTGTGAATTCAAGGCTTGATTTGGAAGACATGGGCATAAGAGGTGACTTGCATTTGCAGCCTGTTTCAGCTGACTCTTTTGAGATGCCACGGGCGTGGTATACAATGAGTAAACAAGAAAAAATTGCTTTTTGTGAATTCATAAAAGCTGTGAGGTTTCCAGATGGGTACGCGTCTAACATATCCAAGTGTGTTGCTTCTGATAAGTGCAAGCTTCAAGGGCTGAAGACCCATGACTGTCATATATTGCTTCAAAGGATCTTACCGGCTGGCCTTCGAGGAACAATCCATGAAGACATATATGAAGCGGTTCTTGAACTTGGAAATTTCTTCGGAGAGTCTGTCTTTGCAAAACACTGAAGAGAGACGTTACGGACAGGACTTGAAAAGGAAATCGTAGTTATTCTTTGCAAACTTGAGAAGATCTTCCCCCATCTTTCTTCGACGTGATGGTGCATTTGGCCATCCATTTACCAAAAGAGGCAAGGCTTAGAGGCCCGAGTGCATTACGGTTGGATGTACCCGGTCGAAAGAAGGTTGCTAACATTGAAGCGTTATGTCCGGAACAATGCCAGGCCGGAGGGATCGATTGCCGAAGCATATATTGTTGATGAGTGCCTGACATTTTGCTCGAGATACTTCGACGATGTTGAAACAAGATTCAACCGTCCAAGCGAGAAATCCGGAGCGGGATGATTCACATATTGGTGATGTGTACTGTTTTCAAACACGGTGTGAAATTTATTGGAGCCTCTCAATATGTGTTTGCTGGTGAGGACTATGACAACATGGTGTGGTATGTGCTCCGAAGTTGCCACGAGGTTGATCCATACATCGAGTACGTTTCTCTTCATTCCTTATATAGATAGGTTATTGCAGCCTCTCCAAATAATAATTAGGATCTATTTTCTGTTGCCATTCCAGCCTGTGCAAACAAGAGTTGAACCAACAAGGTGGTCAGATCAATGTTGATAGATGGCTTGCCAAGAACTTTGCTAGATGGTTTCATACTCATGTGAGATCTTTAGCTGGTTTATTTCTGAAGATTGGAAAAGTTCATGATATTATTTTGCTGTGTGTGTTACTCATCCCCGGTTGATTTTTTGCAGATTGGAAAAATGCGAAATGATGTCTGTCCTGATCTCTATGCTTTGGCGTGCAAACCAGATTTTAGAGTGAGACTATATTCGGCATGTGTTGTTGACAGTGTTCGGTACCATACTGTTGACCGCGAGAAGAACGAGGAAGACACAAAATAGTGGAATCGTTTCGAGGGAGATCATGATGGCAACAGCATTGACTTCTTTGGTCAGCTCAAATCCATCATCGGATTGCAATACAACTCCAGCGGTGGCGTCCATCGGTCGGTTGTCCTCTTCCGGTGTGACTGGTTTGACCTTGGTGGTAGGAAACCCGGGCTCGACGATGATGGACACTTCAAGAGTGTTAACACGAGAAAAGTTTTGGTACAAGGCTGATCCTTTCCTTCGACATCACAAGCAACCAAGGTCTTTTATGTGCCGGACACCAAGTTGAAAGGAAAATGGCAAGTTGTGCAGAAATTTCACCATAGACATCTATGGAGTGTAAAAGAAAATGAACGAGGGACCCGCTTGTACTATCATATCAAGATGAAGATTCCGGTCAAGTTCTGTGCAAGAAAAAGAAGGCACTGCACGGAGTAGGACGAGAAGTGACCAGGAACGTGTGCTACTTGAAAAAGTCATTGTGGACAAAGCTGAAGAAACATAGCAAAGAGGTTGTGCCCGAAGAAATCGAGGAGGTTGATCAGACAATGTACCAATATTGCAGCGATGAGGATGATGATGATGATGATGGAGGAAATAGGACTAGGAAGCGTCAAGTTTTCGAAGAAGATGAGTAGCAGTTTGTGTTGAATATGTCAGCTTCCCAGAATTTGTCAGCTATTTGTTCCCAGAATTTGTGTTGAATATGTCAGCTATTTGTTCCCAGAATTTATGTTGAATATGTCAGCTATTTGTTCCCAGAATATGTCAGCTATTTGTTCCCAGAATTTGTGCCCAATTTTTATGTTCAATATTCCCAGAATTTATGTTGAATATGTCAGCTATTTGTTCCCAGAATTTGTGCCCAATTTTTGGGGACTCCATGCCCAATTTTTAGGGGAATCCATGCCCAATTTTTTCAATACATGGCTGACGCCGGCGACCATATATGGGCGGCGCCGCCGTGCATGGCTGGCGCCGGCGACCATATATGGGCGGCGCCGCCGTGCAAAAGTAGCTGCTACACATTTTCAACAGAACTCATTTTCAACAGAACACATTTTCAAGCTGAACGAATTGCACACATACATAGACATGGTTCAAATTCGGGAACTAAACATTGTGGCACGAAGAGACAAATGGTTGGAATTACAACACAATAACTCTAGCATATACTCTAGCTTCTTCTCCTCCCGACCAACGAGATCACTGAATTCACCCTAATTTCAGTTCCTACACATCACCAGGTACAACGGATGACAAAAGCTACGAGATAGCACCCAAACCATGAAGCCTCCCATTTTCTTTGGTTCGGGGTTGCTCTGTTTCCTTGCAGCAAGCAGAAACTTTTCTTCACTGGAGCCTCTCAATTTCTACACGGAGCCTCTCAATTTCTTCATCTCGATCCCAAACGGCATCACGCGAGATCACGAACTAACTCTTTGTGACGTTCATCCGGCGGATCATCAATCCACTTAAACACTTTACACCCTATTCCACCAGCAATCGACGGATGAAGAACAAAAGAGGATAAGTAAGCCATAGTAGAAAAGAAACTTCGAGAAGACGGCGGGCGAAATTCAGAATGGGGGCGGGGGCGTGCTCGAAGACTAGCCGAAGCGAATTTTGCGGTTCCGGTATCTTCTCCCGGGATTCGGATCACTCCAAGAAATCCATTGCGGCATCTTCTCGCCACGGTCACATACGTCGGCGGGCTCATAATCGAATGGCCGCTGCCGATACGGGATGGGCGTGCCGGCCGCCGGCGGCGGCGCGGCGGCGCTCCGACCTAGAAGAACTGCCCGAGCGAGGGTGGGAGCTGCGCCGCCATGCAACGGATGCACCTGGTCGGAGGGATTTTGGTCGGAGGAGGAACCCTAGCTAGATGCACCTGGTCGGAGGGATTTTGGTCGAGGTGGAGGGATTTTTAAGACAAGCGATTAGTCTATCATGTCTATATACATGGATAACCATACTTGTGTCAACAATACTATTGTAGCAAAGCGGTAGGGAGTGGTAGTGCGGCAGCGCCGGGTCGAGGGTTCGAGTCCCCGCAAGCGCAATTTTTGCCGATTATTTCCATCGGGAGCCACTCCAACCCCGGATGGGCCGTCGGGCCAGCAATTCCAACCCCGGATGGGCCGTCGGGCCAGCAATTCCAACCCCCGGATGGGCCGCCGTGGGGTAGGCCAGCAGCCGGCAGCCTAGTAGAGGACAGCCCAAAAGAGGAGGATATCACCGGCAGCCCATTAAAATGGTGGACGGCACGAGAGAAAAAAAAATAACAAGACGCCTTTGTCCCACAAGTATCGGTTGGTCCTACATGTCGGTTAGTTCAAGCCGGTTGCTTCCCGGTGACACGTGTGAGGCGCGTGGGACCCGAAAAGGGACACATAGGCAAAATGGATGACATGGCAGCCAAACACATACCATTGTATTGAGCCAAATGCCAATGACGCTATTGATTTGTCGCAATCGGCATTGGAAAAACGTCGTAGGCCACTTAATTTTGCTAATGACGCTTTGACCTAAATTGCCAATGACGTTTTTGCCCAATAACGTCACGATTTTCTAGGGTTTTGCCCCCCCGGAGTGGCCAAGGACGGTCAAAGCTAGGAACGTCATAAACCTATGACATTTTGATTTCCAGTCATAAAAAAAACGTCATATTATGGCACATTTCTTGTAGTGTCTTATGCAGGTCATCTACCGACGTACAACTACCGCTCCATTTATGGTCACCTCTAGAGCGTGTGGAGAACCTCGACCTATTTATGGAGGTGTCTACACGATTGGAGGATGCGGCGAGAGATAATTTTACCCTACTTGGTTGGCAGCATAATCTACGGATTGGTCCCCCTCCATAGAGACTACCTTGCTTTAGACTTGGTTTCATTTCGAATGCCTTTTATTTTTGTACCTTTTGAACTAAAACGATATGTGCATCCTAATTATGCAGAGGCCGAGTGTAATGCTTAAAACTTTTGAGTAATAAAGCTTCCATTATCCAAAAAAAATACTATCTATGTACAACTTACAGGGACGGGCGATAAAGGGCGAGGTCAGAACTCGAAACCTCCATTCAGTTGAACGGATAAAGATGGCCTTCCCATGTTATCAAGGGGTGATTCCAAAGTGATTACTACCCCAAAACTGCGGATTTCACCATTCATCTGGTATAATAGTTTTCTTTTCTGAGAGCCCTATTGATCTCTAGCTAACGTCTTGACGGGGTTCTCCGATGACGGTAGTGGCCGACGGAAGACCGACACCGGCGTGCATGGAGGGGATGCGTGGCGCAGGGAGAAGGCACTGCATCGGTGATGGTTTGATGGGTTCTCCGGCGACAGGTTCTCCGACGATGGGCGTGGCTCATGGAAGGAGCAAAGCCGGTACGTGGTGGGGAAGAGAGTGGCTGAGTGGTAGCACCATGTGCGGGAAGAAGTTGCTAATTGCATTTTTTGGGGAAACTTTTGTTGGGAGGGGGTGAACAGGTGTCGCTCTCTCCACATGGGGGATCCGTATTGTAATGGCTTCGTATTGTACATAGTCTTTAACGGTATTTTTTGGAGAATGAACCGTGTAAGGTATACCAACTTTCTGAGAAAATCATATTTGAAATAAATGTATCGAACATAAGACTAATAAGAAAATTAAGGTACGAACAAGTACATTACAAAAGGCCATGGCTAGATGTCAATCTAGTACATTTCGAGAAGTAAGATGGGTCTTCCACTATGTCTGACCTCTCCATGTATGAAACTAACGGGGTAGCATACATCTACTCTTTCTCGGTGATCAAAAAATAGAGAGGACTGTCATGGCACAAGTCCTCCCCGAAGAGACGGAAGCAGGTCTCCTTGAAGGCCCATATCTCGACAACGTCGCCGACCTTGAAGCCGCACTTGTTAATGAAGTCCATGTAGCCTTCTCCCTTGATGACGGTGCCGGCGCTGCTATCCCAGCGTGACAGCTGCAGCTCCCTGATGCCGGCGCAGGGCTCGACCACGAGCACAGGGTGCCCGCCGTGCTTCTTCCCCTGTCTCTTGGTCCGCTTCTCCCCTGGGACCTTGGGCGTCTGTTTCGGCAGCTTCGGCGGTCTTGGGCATTGCTCGTGCAGGAGGCTGGCGGCCTTGCGCTCCAGAGGGGAGAGCATGGGCCGGAGGTTGCGCATGACGCCCTCGTTCGGCAGACGGAAGCGGTTCTGGTGCCCATCCAGGTCGGTGCCGGTCACTATCTTCTCGGCGATGAAGTGCACCGGCAGATCGAAGCGGAGTCTCAGGTGCGGGAGCAGCCCACTGCGTAGCCACGGCGGCTCGGCGTGGACGACGGCGGGAGCGATCTTCGCCTTCTTCGGAGCGACGGCGGAGAGCGGGACGGCGTTTATGGGCTGGAGCGACGGCACGAACGGCACCATGGTGAGGGGCATGCCCTCATCATTGGGAAGTTGCTGCTGGTCAGCGGCGGAAGGGACGTAGAGTGGCAGCGTCGTCGTCGGCTGCTCCTCCGTGGGCCGCCGCTTGCAGCTTGCGTCGTGCGGCGCCATCATGGCCGTAGCGAGGGAACGGCTGGTTCCGTCGACGAAGCACATAGTCGTCGGCGAATGCGTGTTCGTCGGTCGCAGGCAGGTTGTCCCAGCGGCGGCGGGCGATGGACGGGGCAATGGATGGATGAAGTCCTGGAGAGCGCCCTAGTATATATATCGATGGAGGGATCCATGGCGCGTCTGCAGTCGGAGTCCGGCTCCGACTGGAACACGAGATGTCAGTTGCAAGCGGCGGGCAAAGCCAGCTGAGTGCGTGCTCAAGTCCGTCCGTAATTCTCATTCCATATCTCGACACCAGGAACCTTTACTAGGCCCAACTGATTGTACTATGCCGGATGTGCGCGACGCGGTTTGCACTCAATCCCTCGATGGGTGTCATTGGTAACATCTCTAACCGTATATAAAACGTGTTCCTACATATATGTAGGTGGGTTCCGATCCCTATTGCAATCAGTGTTAGAAGAAGTTTGTACTGTGCCGGATGTGCGCGACACGGTTTGTACTTTCCTTCCAAAGGACAAACCGAACTAAACTGCAGGGAAGATGTGCTCCCCAAGTCTAACGCAGGCGAGAAAATATGGTGTGTCTATGTTTCAGTTGACTGAGATTTTCTTAAGTCTCAGTCAACTCAGAAAAGTGCAACTGCAGTTCAAAGAAAAGTGCAACTCAGTCCAGTTGCACATTTCTGACAGAAAAGTGCAATTGCATTTTTTAACAGAAAAGTGCAACTCAAGTACTTTTTTGTAAGTGACTTAGACTTAAGAAAATCTCAGTTGACTGAGACATAGCGAAACCGGAGAAAATATGGACATTTCGACTGAGTCTGAGGCGGTTTCCCCTATCCTTCTGTGTCATGTTTTTGTTACCGAAACACATATGACAGGAGAAGAAACTCCCCGCAAAAACTATCTGATATACTCTACTGAATTACACTAAGATTACATCATATCTGGTTTCAAAAGGAAAATTGGTTCAAACCACTACCACGCTTATGCTTTATACTAGGTTGAGACAAAATGAGTATCGACTATGGACATCCTACAATATGTGCAATATACTATCTATGTTCAGTTGTAGAGGTTTGCAGAGACGACGCAATGTCAGAACTCGAAATCTCCATTCAGTTGAACAGATAAAGATGACCTTCCCATGATATAAAAGGGTGCTTCCATGTTGATTAACTGATTACTATCCCAATCTGCGGGCCTCACCATTCATTGGTGACGGTCGTATTGCCGCCTTCGTTGTCATCATGCTTTAGGTAACTGAACTGGTATAATGGTTCTCTTGAACTAAGTAATTTTACTACATATTTGGTTTCAAAAGAAAAAAAAGCTGGTTCAAAGCACACCCACATATAGGCTTCATAGGTTGATGGACGAGCTACCTCCATAATAAAAAGGAGTCTGGACTATATGGGCGTCCTACAATATATGTACAATATACTACCTATGTTGGCCGGCTTACGGTTATTCCTAAAGTATCGACGGTGTTGGATACTACCTAGCTATCTAGATGAAGAGGAGGGGAATGCCACATCAGATGGTCGGTCTTCTCTCTCACCGAGTTGGTTCGGTGTTGGAGGTTGGTTTGGATGAGGATGGATTGTGCTCTTTGTATGACTTCAAAGCCTCTAGCCGGAAATCCAAATCTTCTTCTAACAAGAAACCGCGGAAACGGATAAAGAAATTCTTTTTTCCATATGGGTCTTTGTCGATTAAGGATGGATCGGAAATTAGGTTCTGGGAGTATAAATGTCTAGGTAATGCCACACACTGAGAATAATATCTGATTTGTACAATACCGTACGCCACAAAAGTGATACAATCGCTAAGGTGATGGAAACATACCCACCAAATGTGTCATTCAGAACAACTCTCATTGGAGGAATTCAAATGGTATGAGCGTTCTCAGGCCCAATTCATTCTTGAAGGGGATTCAAATACAAGATACTTCCATAGTATTGCCAATGGCAAACACATGAAGAAACATATTCGGTCCTTAATTCAGGATGAAGGTACGATTGAAGGCCACACGAGCAACTCAAGTCGTATATTACCCATTATTACAAAGTTTTGTTCGACGCACCTGAGGAAGGCAACTTATGTTTGGATGAGTCTAGAACAAACAATACCCCCCAGGTTTCCGATGAGGAAAATAGGAAATTTACGACACCTTATACCGAGGAAGAAGTAAGAAAAGATGTTTTCCAAATGGAACACAACAAAGCCCTGATCCTGATGACTTCCCCATTGAGTTCTTTTAGAATTTATGGGAGGTTATCAAACCAGATATACTTGAGTTATTTGGCGCCCTGCTTAGCGGACAATTAGAATTGTTCCTACTAAACTTTGGTGAAATAATTTTACTACCTAAGCAGTGGCGGAGCTCCATGAAAATCCATGGGCGGGCTAGCCTTAAAAAAGGCAAAAGAAAACTTCTCTAACTGCTCTTTCCATGGCTGTTGCCTATTGGCTGCTATAATTTGCAAAACTGAAGGAGTTCACAAATCAGTGAACAATGAACAATGAGCAATAGATGCTATAAAATTGCTAACTCAGAATTTGGGGAAAGAAAGAAAATTGCTTGGTGAAGGTAATTGGAGATGAGAAAGGTATGGATTTTGTCGCAGTAGTTCCTCGGTCGCAGTGTCGGCCGGTTGGCTACCGGCTGCAGGAACTCATGCCGGCCCCGTGGCTATGTAGGGCGGCCATGCTTGCCGGCTGCGGCGACCCCCTGGCTGCCGGAGGCGGCGCGGCTCTGCTGTGCGTCCTCCGCTGGTCTGCTTCACCACTTTCCAACCTTTTCTGTTCACATTGCTAAACCTACGGAGAAGATCTCAGGGCCGTGGCTTCCGTCAAGTCGAGAGGAACAATTGACTCGAAGGCAGTGTACAGGGGATGGTGGTTCCTGCTATTGGTCTGGGCCTCAGATGCATAGGGGTTACTTACCTTTTTGCCAAAAATCTGGGCGGACCATGGCCTAGTTCGGCCCCAACAAAGCTCCGTGAGTGTACCTAAGGTTAATAAAGCAGAAGGGATTCTACAATATCATTATATTTGTCTTCTTAATGTTAGTTTTAAAATTTTCACACCAGTGGCGATGGTAAGGCTCAACTTTGTGGCTGACCATGTGATTCGTCCTTCTCATGCTGCTTTTATGCAAGGACGCAGCATCCTAGATAGGGTGGTTATCCTTCATGAAACGGTTCATGAACTATATCACAAATAGTCGAATGGGGTGATTTTAAAATTTTATTTTGAGAGAGCCCATGATAAGGTTAACATGTCTTCCCTTCAACAGACTCTCGGAATGAAACGTTTTTCTGATGAGTGTCGTGCTTTAATCTATAGCTTCATTTCAGGAGGAAGTGTTGCCATTAAAATCAATAATATTATTGGCAAGTACTTCCAAACCAAAAAGGGGCTTAAGAAAGGTGATTCATTATCGCCAATGCTATTTAATATAGCCGTTGATATGCTCGTTGTCATGATTGAACACGCAAAGTCTGGTGGCAAAATTGAAGGTGTGATTTCTCACCTGGTTGATGGGGGACTATCCATCATGCAATACGTTCATGATACAATCCTTTTTATGGAACATGACATTCAAAAAGTAAGAAATCAGAAGTTAATTTTTTCGGCTTTTGAGCAACTTCCGGGTCTAAAGATAAATTTTCATAACAATGAGTTGTTTTGTTTTAGCGAGTCCAAAGACGATGTTGCCTTGTATGCGGATTTATTTGGTTGCGAACAAGGTCAGTTTCCTATTAAGTATTTGGGCATTTTGTTATCGGAGGTTAACAAATGTTGAATGAAAACTGGTAGAGGAATGTCTGGAAATTAGACTTGCTAGCTGGAAAGGAAAACTATTATCCTTGGGAGAAAGATTGGTTCTCATACATTTAGTACTAACCAATATGCTATTGTATATGATTTTCTTCTTCCAACTTCCAAGAGATGTCTTAAAATGATTGGATTACTGCCGATCAAGATTCTTTTGGCAAAGGGATAGTGAACAAAATATCGATTGGTTACGTGCAGTGTGCTTTTCCGTCCTAAAGACCAAGGGGTACTTGGGATACAAGACCTTCAAGTCAAGAACAAGGATCTCCTTGGTAAATGGTTTTTCAAGCTTCTTACTGAAGAAGGGGTTCAGAAAACCCTCCTTAGGAGAAAGTATGTTTGTTCAAGGGCATTGTCTCTGGTTATTTGGAAACCTGGTGCTTCACACTTTTGGGTTGGCCTCATAGCAAAGAAGAAATTCTTCTCTCCATATGGGTCTTTCTGGATTAAGGATGGATCGGAAATTAGGTTCTGGTAGTACAAATGGCTAGGTAATGACACACAACGAGAATAATATCTGGATTTGTACAATACCATACGCCACAAAAGTGATACAATCGCTAATGTGATGGAAACATGCCCACCAAATGTGTCGTTCAGAAGAACTCTCATTGGTCCTACATAAACATCTTGGAATGTTTTTGTATATCGCCTGGATTCGGTTAAGTTGTCGCAGTGATCTGATGAATTTTTTTGGAATCTAAATGAGAGTGGTAAATTCTAGGTAGATTCTATGTAAAAGGCTTTATTCCAACCTGATATACCAGTTGATAATAATTCGAAAATTTGGAAGATGAAAATCCCGCTTAAAACAAAGGTTTTTGCTTCGTGTCTTCATCAAGGGGTAATCCCCACCAAAGACAACCTTGTAAAACGCAATTGGCAAGGAAGCAAAAAGTGTTTATTTTGTCATGATGACGAGACTGTAAAACACTTATTCTTCCATTGTAAATTTTCTAGTTCTATATGGTCAGCCATACAGATAGGCTCTACCTTATATCCACCACGAAGCGTTGCGAATATATTCGGAAATTGGCTAAATGGTGTAGATTCTAGGTTCAAGCTACTTGTTAGGGTGGGAGCGATTCTCATTATTTGATCGCTATGACTATGTAGAAATGACAAGTTTTTTAATGATAAAAATATTTCTCTTATGCAGGTCATCTACCGACGTACAACTACCGCTCCGTTTATGGCCACCTCTAGAGCGTATGGAGAACCTCGACCTATTTATGGAGGTGTCTACACGATTGGAGGATGCGGCGAGGAATAATTTTACCCTACTTGGTTGGCAACATAATCTACGGATTAACCCTCCCCCTCCATAGAGACTACCTTGCTTTAGACTTGGTTTCATTTCGATTGCCTTTTATTTTTGTACCTTTTGAACTAAAATGATGTGTGCATCCTAATTATGCAGAGGCCGAGTGTAATGCTTAAAATTTTTGAGTAATAAAGCGCCCATTATCGAAAAAAAATACTATCTATGTACAGCTTATAGGGACGGGCGACAAAGGGCGAGGTCAGAACTCGAAACCTCCATTCAGTTGAACGGATAAAGATGGCCTTCCCATGTTATCAAGGGGTGATTCCATAGTGATTACTACCCCAAAACTGCGGATTTCACCATTCATCTGGTATAATAGTTCTCTTTTCTGAGAGCCCTATTGATCTCTAGCTAACGTCTTGGCGGGGTTCTCCGATGACGGCAGTGGCCGACGGAAGACCGACACTGGCGTGCATGGAGGGGATGCATGGCGCAGGGAGAAGGCACTGCATCGATGATGGTTTGATGGGTTCTCCGGTGATGGGCGTGGCTCATGGAAGGAGCGAAGCCGGTACGAGGCGGGGAAGAGAGCGGCTGCGTGGTAGCACCATGTGCGGGAAGAAGTTGCTAATTGCATTTTTTTGGAGAAACTTTTGTTGGGAGGAGGTGAATAGGTGTCGCTCTCTCCACACGTGGCTTCGTATTGTAGATAGGCTTTAACGGTATTTTTTTGGAGAATGAACCGTGTAAGGTATACCAACTTTGGGAGGAAATCATGTTTGAAATAAATGTATCGAACATAAGACTAATAAGAAAGTTAAGGTACGAACAAGTACATTACAAAAGGCCATGGCTAGATGTCAATCTAGTACATTTCAAGAAGTAAGATGGGTCTTCCACTATCTCCAACCTCTCCATGTATGAAACTAAAGGGGTAGCATACATCTACTCTTTCTTGGTGATCAAAAAATAGAGAGGACTGTCATGGCACAAGTCCTCCCCGAAGCAGGTCTCCTTGAAGGCCCATATCTCGACAACGTCGCCGACCTTGAAGCCGCACTTGTTAATGAAGTCCATGTAGCCTTCTCCCTTGATGACGGTGCCGGCGCTGCTGTCCCAGCGCGACAGCTGCAGCTCCCTGATGCCGGCGTGGGGCTCGACCACGAGCACGGGAAGCCCGCCGTGCTTCTTTCCCTGTCTCTTGGTCTGCTTCTCCCCTGGGAGGCTGGGACCTTGGGCGTCTTCTTTGGCAGCTTCGGTGGTCTCGGGCATTCCTCGTGCAGGAGGCTGGCCGCCTTGCGCTCGAGAGGGGATAGCATGGGCCGGAGGTTGCGCATCACGCCGTCGGTCGGCAGACGGAACCGGTTCTGGTGCGGGTCCAGGTCGGTGCCGGTCACAGTCTTCTCGGCGATGAAGTGAACCGGCAGGTCGAAGCGGAGCCTGAGGTGCGGGAGCAGCCCCCTGCGTAGCCACGGCGGCTCGGCGTGGACGACGGCGGGAGCGATCTTCGCCTTCTTAGGGGCGACGGCGGAGAGCGAGACGGCGTTTATGGGCTCGGGCGATGCCACGAACGGCACCAGAGCTCGGGTGGACGCCTGAGCGATGATGGCCTCATCATCTGTGGCAGAAGGGTCGTAGAGGGCCAGCGTCGTCGTCGGCTGCTCCGTGCGCCGCCGTCTGCAGCCGGCGTCGTGCGGCGCCATGGCCGTAGTGAGGGAACGGCTGGTTCGGTCGACGAAGCACATGGTCGTCGAATGCTTGTTGGTCAATCGGCTCTTATTTCGCGGCTGTAGGCAGGTTGTCCCGGCGGCGGTGGGCTGTGGATGGGGCAATGGATGGGTGCAGGCCAGGAGAGCGCCGTGGTATATATATCCATGGAGCGATTCATGGCGCGTCTGTAGAGTCGGAATCCGGCTCCGACTAGAACACGAGATGTCAGTTGCAAGCTGCGGGCAAAGCCAGCTGGGCCTGTGCTCGAGTCCGCCTGTGATTCCCGGTAATCATACGGGCTACTGTGATTCCCATTCCATATCAACTGTACGCGGTTTGCTCTTTCCATCCAACAGACTAACAGAATTAAACTGCGTGGATGCACACATAAAGTTTAAAAATATAAATTCACTTTTAAATATTAAAAGAAATTATGTCTCCAAACAAGTGCCTAGTGACATCATAAATTCCTGTTTTATCGGTTGAGATCCCGGCCGTTTATTTTATAGACGTAATGGCTTTAGTAAGATCACTCATCAGCATATCTCAACTCCTACAAAGTGAAACCCACCTCTCTCCCTCCGATGCTCACTGGCGAGGCAGCGCCCGGGAGGCAACCCTAGCCATCCTTCTCCGACCCCCTCCTTCATCGCATCCCTCTCCTCGCCGCCACCGGTGGTGGCGGGTCCACCGATCTCCCTCGGGTCAAGATGGCACGCTTGGGCTCTGTGCTGGCAAGAGGCGCCGTGGCTCTGGTGGCGGTATGGGAGTCTTCGTGGCGCGTTCATGGCAGCAACGACTATCCATGCACATACCAAGATGGTGGTGCCGAGGAAGGCGTGGGCGTGCTCTTTGGACGGTGACATGTGCTGCTGGCTAGGGATGTCAAGTGATTTGGCCCATATATGTCTGATCTAGGTGGAGCGGGCCCTAGCTATGGTGTGGTTGGGGCGTTGGATCCAGGCTAACAGGCCTATATCTGGCTACCACTCGGCAGTCCCATTTTAGTTATACCTCGCTATGTGAGAACCGATGGCTGACTTGATCCTCACCTTTCCACTTTGGCGGTCTTGTCGTGATCATGTTGGTCACTCATCGGGTGCGAGATCTTGGATGTCAGGGTGGCATCCTCTAATGGTGCACCGCGCTCACAACTCTAAAGTGGATTGGTGTGGCGGTCTCTCCCTTTGGCCATGTGAACGGACAAGATTAGCGTAGCGGAGAATCCTGGTGTTGGTTGTGCTTTAACAAAGGCAGCTCGCAGACCATGATGTGGAGTCCTAACTCGGGGACAGTGGGCGGTTCGAGTTCTCGAGAGCAATACAAATATTTTTTCGGGTGAAAGCTCAGCGTAATAATGGTGGAGATGCATGAGAGTGTCGCCATAACCGACTTGGGGTGCCGCCATTGTGGGTACCTTCTCCGAGGTAGAGATTCAGGTGAAAACGCTCAACAGTCGTGGTCTCGAAAACAATGGCGCAATGCGTCATTACCCTCTTGGAGGCGTCTTTGTCGAGCTCCGATTCATTTATGTCTTTTTTGTTTCATCGGTGGGAAATTTGTGTTCTCCATGTACTTTTTGTTTATTTATCTTTCGTATTTCATATGCTATGTAAGAGGGTTTCATTATCACCTTATGTCGGTTCGGCCGTTGTGGTTTCTTTTATAAAACATGGTAAATGTTGTTTTTAGGAAATCTCACTTACAAGATCAGTATGTTCTGAACTTATGTTTGAACAAGTACATACATATAAAAAAGTTTCTACCTTAGATTTCCATCTATATTTGAAAGAAAATTAATTATGGTGTGTTTCCTCTCCAAACTGGCGTGGTATGTGATATAAATTGTCTATTTGGGTAAACTAACTACGATATTTGATAATTTCTTTTGTCTAAGTGTCCAAACGAGCACGGAGTTGCATCCTGACTTATCTAGCTTATTTCCATCATTTGAGCCTCTTTTTTGAGAGCCATACTGATCTCTAGATAACGTCGTTGGGGTTCTCCGGCGACGACCGTGGCCAATGGAAAAATGACGCCGGCGTGCATGGAGGGGTGCACATCACAGGGAGAAAACACTGAATCAGTAATGGCTTGATGGGTTCTTCGGCGATGCCTTCGACGGGGTTCTCCGGCGACGCCTGCAACGGGTTCTCTGATGATGGTCGTGGCTAACGGGAGGAACGAGGTCGATACGGGGCGGGGAAGAGAGCGGCTGCGCGGTACCACCATGTACGAAAAGAAGATTCTAGTTGCATTTTTGGGGAAACTTTTTGGGAGGGTATGAACAGGTGTCGCTCTCTCCACCCGGGGGATCGGGAGATTTGATCCAACGGGGGGGACAGGAGGATGTTAATGGATTTGTTACGCAGATAGTCTTAACGGTATTTTTCTCGAGAATGCACCGTGTAAGGTGTACCAACTTTCTGAGGAAATCATGTTTGAAATAAAGGTATCGAACATATGTAACACTAGTAAGAAAATTAAGGTACGAACAGGTACATTACAAAAGGCCATGGCTAGCTATACGTCAATCTAGTACATTTCAAGAAGTAAGATATGTCTTGTGCTACTATATATTTCTGGCCTATCCGTATATGAAACTAACGGGTTAGCATATGCATCTACTCTTTCTTGGTGATCAAAAGATAGAGAGGACTGTCATGGCACAAGTCCTCCCCAAAGAGACGGAAGTAGGTATCCTTGAAGGCCCAGATCTTGACAACGTCGCCGACCTTGAAGCCGCTTCTGTTGATGAAGTCCATGTATCCTTCTCCCTTGATGACGGTGCCGGCGCTGCTATCCCACCGCGACAACTGCAGCTCCCTGATGCCGGCGCAGGGCTCGACCACGAGCACAGGGAGCCCGCCGTGCTTCTTCCCCTGTCTCTTGGCACGCTTCTCCCCTGGGACCTTGGGCAGCTTGGGTGGCCTGGGGCATTCCTCGTTCAGGAGGCTGGCGGCCTTGCGCTCGAGGGGGGAGAGCATGGGCCGGAGGTTGCGCATGACGCCCTCGTTCGGCAGACGGAACCGGTTCTGGTGCCCGTCCAGGTCGGTGCCGGTAACTGTCTTCTCGGCGATGAAGTAGACTGGTAGGTCGAAGCGGAGCCTCAGGTGTGGGAGCAAACCCCTGCGTAGCCACGGCGGCTCGGCGTGGACGACGGCGGGGGCGATCTTCGCCTTCTTAGGAGCGACGGCAGAGAGCGGGACGGCGTTTATGGGCTGGGGCGACGGCACGAACGGCACCATGGTGAGGGGCATGGCCTCATCATTGGGCAGTTGCTGCTGGTCAGCAGCGGAAGGGACATGGAGTGGCAGCGTCGTCGTCGTCATCTCCGTGGTGAGGAGATGGCTGGTTCCGGCGACGAAGTCCATGGTCGGTGAATGTGTGTTTGTCGATCAACTTGGGTTCGCGGCAGCAGGCGAATTGGATGCGTCGTCGTATGGTATGCAGGCAGCTGTGTCCTGGTGATGAATCGATGGATCAATGGATGGATGCAGAATTGCAGAGCGGCGGTACATATATATCGATGGAGCGATCCATCCCGAGTCGATCTGCCTACGGAGTTCGCCTCCGACTCGAACACGGGACGATGTCAGTTGGAAGCCGCGGGCAAAATCAGCTGAGCGCGATCGAATCCGTACGAGACACCTATTCCATATCCCAACATATGGAAAGTGAGTGAGCTACGCCGAACTGATTCTTGGGCAGATGTGCTGGAAGAGTCCGGCCCACCATAATCTTTTCACAGACTAGTCGAGTGCCATGCGTAAAAATGTCAATTAACCTGCACTTCTTTCGAACTTTGGCAAGAAAAAAATCGCTCAATCACTACTTCATTTATTTTTATATTTTTTTGTGAAAATACCAACACTTCGATAAAAAATCATCAATTGCAGTACAAAGAGCCCAAAAAATAACAAAGTTTACAAATAGATCAATGTACCATCTAGGGATGACTAGAAACACTAACATGAGCCGAAGACCTCACCCCTCTATCACCGGAGCCGACATTATCATAGTAAAACTTGTTGTAGTAGGGGAACGATCCATGGCTCGTCTGCAGTCGGAGTCCAGCTCCAACTACTGAACTCCAACTAGAACACGAGATGTGAGTTGCATGGCGCGTGTGCTTGATTTCGCCTGTGATTCCCATTCCATATCTCGACCAATTGTACGCGGTTTGCACTTTCTTTCCAAAAGAGTAACAGAATTAAGCTGCGTTGATGCACAAATATAAAGGTTAAAAATATGAATTCACTGTGTAAAATACTTTAAGAAAAAATTATGTCTACAAACAAGTGCCTAGTGCCCTAGACACATCCTTAATTCCCCTTTTTATAGCCGTAATGGCTTCCATAAGATCACTCAGAAAATCTCAACTCCTACAAAGGGAAACCCACTTTTCTCTCTCTGGCAATGCTCACATGGGCGTCGGGGAGGCAACCCTAGTTTCCCTTCTCCGACCCCCTCCTTCCATCCTCTGTTGCCTCCCTCTCCTCGTAGCCCCGGGCGGTGGCGGGGTCCGCCCATCTCCCTCGGGTTGAGATGGCGTGTTTTGGGCATTGTGCTGGCAAGAGGGGTGGTGCTCCGGTTGCGGTATGGAGTCTTCGTGGCGCGTCCGTGGCAGCAACAACTATCTCCTTGGACGGCGATGGGAAGTGGAACTGGCCAAGGATATCGTGGGATTTGGCCTAGATCTTGCCCAATCTATGACCGATATAATTGTGGGCAGGACTGCTCTACCGGTCATTTCAGAAGTTCCCAGTACACCTAGGAACCGACCCTGTCCATGGTCTGGTTGGAGCGTTGGATCCGGGCAAACAGGCCTAGATCTGGCGACCAATCAGCAGTCCCATATTAGTTATACATCGCTATCTGAGAGCTGATAGCTGACTTGGTCCTCGCCTTTTCACCCAGGATGATAGATCTTGGATGTCGGGTGGCGGCCTCGGAGGGTGGACCGCGCTCACGACTCCTAGGGAAGTGGTGTGGTGGTCTCTCCCTTCGGTCATGTGGACGGAGAACAGTGGGGTGGCGAGGGATCCTGGTGTTGGCGGTGCTTCAACGAAGGCAGCTCACAGACCACGATGTGGAGGCCTAACTCGAGGACAGCTGGCGGTCCGAGTTCTCAAGAGCACTACAAAGATTTTACCAAGTGAAAACTCAGCGGAACGGCGGCGATGCCTGGGAGTGTCAGCGTAACTCACTTGCGGTGTCGTTGTGGGTACCTTCTCCGAGGTAGAGCTTCAAGTGAAGACCCTCAACCATCATGTTCTCGACAACGATGGTGCAGTGCATCGTTACACTATTGGAGGCGTCGTTGTCAAGCTCCGATTCATTTTTATCTCATTCCGGTGTCTTCGGTGGCAATTTTGTGTTCTCCGTGTACTTTTCTTTTGCTTATCTTTTATATGCTATGTAAGAGGATTTCATCATCACCTTATATCTGTTCGATCGTTGTGGTTTCTTTTATAAAGCAGGGTGAAAGGCTAGTTTGAGGAAATCTCATTCACAAGATCATTATGTCCTGAACTTATGTACGAACAAGTACGTATATATAAAAAAGTTTCTACCTTAGATGTCCATCTACATTTGAAAGAAAACTAATTCTAGTGTGTTTCCTCTCCATACTGACGTGGTAGGTGATCTAAATCGTCTATTTGGGTAAATTAACTATGGTATTTGAGAATTTATTTTTTCTAAGTGTCCAAACGAGAACCAAGCTGCATCCTGACTTCTCTAGCTTATTTTAGCCTCTTTTCTGGGAGTCGTACCGATCTCTAGCTAACTTCACGTCAAGGTTCTCTGATGATGGCCGTGGCCAACAGAGAAGAACGATGTTGGAGTGCATGTTGGGGCTGGGATGCGCGGCGCGGGGAGAAGACACTGCATCGGTGATGGCTTGATGGGTTCTCAATCCGGCGATGGCCGTGGCTCAGGGGAGAAGCGAGGCCGGTATGGCCGTATGGGGCAGGGAAGAGAGCGGCTGCACTGTAGCACCATGTGCGGGAAGAAGTTTCTAGTTGCATTTGATGAAAACGTGCTACTGTCTCCACCCAACTGAGCGGACAATTTGATCCCCCGGGAAATGCTCAACGATATCGGTATTGTAATTGCTTCGTAACACAGTAAGTCTTAACTGTATTTATTCGAGAATGCACCCTATAAGGTGTACTGAATTTCTAAGAAAATTATATTTGAAATAAAGGTATCGAATATATATACTGTATATAACACTAACAAGAAAATTAAGGTACGAACAAGTACATTACAAAAGGCCATGGCTAGATGTCAATCTAGTACATTTCAAGAAGTAAGATGCGTCTTCTACTATTTTCAGCTGTTTTCTACTATTTTCAGCCTCTCCGTATATGAAACTAACAGGGTAGCATGCATCTACTCTTTCTTGGTGATCAAAAGATAGAGAGGACTGTCATGGCACAAGTCCTCCCCGAAGAGACGGAAGTAGGTCTCCTTGAAGGCCCAGATCTTAACGACGTCGCCGACCTTGAAGCCGCATCTGTTGATGAAGTCCATATACCCTTCTCCCTTGATGACGGTGCCGGCGCTGCTATCCCATCGCGACAGCTGAAGCTCCCTTATGCCGGCGTGGGGCTCCACCACGAGCACGGGAAGCCCGCCGTGCTTCTTCCCCTGTCTCTTGGCCCGCTTCTCCCCTGGGACCTTGGGCAGCTTCGGCAGCTTCGGTGGTCGCGGGCATTCTTCGTGCAGGAGGCTGGCGGCCTTGCGCTCCAGAGGGGAGAGCATGGGCCGGAGGTTGCGCATGACGCCCTCGTTCGGCAGACGGAACCGGTTCTGGTGCCCGTCCAGGTCGGTGCCGGTCACGGTCTTCTCGACGATGAAGCGCACCGGCAGATCGAAGCGGAGTCTCAGGTGCGGGAGCAGCCCACTGCGTAGCCACGGCGGCTCGGCGTGGACGACGGCGGGAGCGATCTTCGCCTTCTTCGGAGCGACGGCGGAGAGCGGGACGGCGTTTATGGGCTGGGGCGACGGCACGAACGGGGGCCAATAGCTCACACACGACGTTTCTCACCGCTATTCGCTGGAAAACGACGTCGTTCGACGAAATAGCTAGCGCACGACAGACTGAACGGCCCAAATAGCCACGGCCCGACACGCCCATTAATAGCGAAGGAATAAACGAATCTGGATTACTTGTGCTGATCTGTTTGAACGCGGGACCCACCGAGTCGACCGTTGCTATGCGGGGCCCATCGCTCGCCAGCTCGGACAAGGACCCAGCACATATCCACGCGGGACCCACCGGTGGACCGTTGCTATGCGGGGCCCACAGCTCGCCAGCTCGGATAAGGACCCGAGCACGGATCCCCTGTTCCTCCGTTCCCCTGTTTCTTCGCCGTTCTTCCTCCGGCTCCCGGCTCCTCCGTTCCCAGTTCTTCCTCCCGCTCCTCCCGAAGCAACGGTCCGTGGCGGCGGCGGCGAGGGATGTCGAGCTCCGCATCCGGCTCCACGGAGGTCATGGCCCCGTTACGGAGAAATCGCGATGAGTAGATGCCCCGACCGCCCTCGCGTCGACCTACTGAAGCGGTTGACATGTGTGCGCTCGGAGAGGGGCAACGTCGGTCGCCAGTTCGTCAAATGCGAAAGCAAGCCATACCTGGGCCAGGATGGAAAGGTAGGGTTTCGTCCTGATTTGACTCGATTTGGGAATTTGGATTTGGGAATTTGGGAATTTGGGAATTAGGGTTTCCGATCTTCTTTTCAGGAATTGGATGAATGCGGCCATTTCGAGTGGATGGATAAGTACATTCGAACTCGAGGACTTAAAGTTGAAGTGCTGCCCCCCCCCCCCAATCCAGGCTCCCGCATCTGTTGTGGAGGAGGTGATCTCAAACAGAGCAGTTCGGGAGGATTTTGCGGTGAATGGAGCGCTGAACGGAGAGTTGCAGAAATTGAACAAACAATTGAGCGAAATTGTGCACTTGAAGAAGCAGTCAAACATGATGGCAGGAGCATTCTATATGTGTATTATTGCCATTTATTTGTTGTTTCTATTCCGTTCGGATTAGCAATTTGAATTTAGGAGTTGTGGATTGCGGGGCTTCTGTTTGTAGGATGTTGTTTGTAAAATGAATTCGAATAAAATTAGCTATGAATCTATCAAGTCTGCCCAATCCAAATTCAGTTAGCACATTCCGAAATAGAAAAAGTGACAATTTCATGAGCAGTTCATGGGCTCTATGTTGGGCCCGTTATTGGGCCAAGCCGTGAGTACTACCCGATATATTTTTTGTTTGTCATTTTGGCTTAGTGAATAATTGTTTTTTTTTGTTTTCGTTTCAATCATATTGCGTCCGTTTTGGCTGTAATATTATTGTGGTGTTGTGATGGATCACGTAGACATATGTGTGTACGTGTCAAGTTAAACAAAAGGCATCTTTCAACAATGGCGGAGCCCGACAAAATTTTGAGAGGGGGCAAATGGTGTGAGTGGGGCATTTCTTATATATATTAGCACATTTTGAATAATTTTCTTCTAAAAACGAACAAATTCTATTGAAGTTTCACATTAGCACATTTCTTATATATTTTAGCACATTTCTTTCAAGTTTGTGTATGGAAAATATTTCTTGTTGGTATTTGGTATTTGGGAGATCATTCAAGTTTGGTGCACACAAAATAAGACAAGTTTGTGTATGGAAGAGTAGACCATATAGACAATAAAATATAGGAAATATAGCAAATATTTCATAATAGGATACATGACTCGATGACACGACTGACTCGATCGATGACACGATGACACTACTGACTCGATGACACGATAACACTACTGACTCGATGACACGATAACACTACTGACTCGATGACATTAAACAACTTGTACGAAACTGCCTACTGGACTCCTCTCGTCGCCCTCGCTCCTCGTCGTCGCTCTGCCCTTCACTCCTCGTCGGGATGGATGTAGGGGAGGCTGTGCATGTGCCTGGCGTGCGGGAAGATGTAGTCCCACTGGGTGAAGATGTTGCACATGGTGAAGGCGATGAACTCGCAGCCGCACCAAAATGCTTGGCCGAGCAGATGGTAGGCATCGAAGGGGTTGGTGAAGGTGACCTGGAGGCCGCTGCCTCCCGGGCGGACCTGCGTGATGTAGAACATCGGCGGCGTGCCCTCTAAGCAGGCCGTGAGGAAGAATTTGGCGAACTCGTGCGCAGGCCTCCACCTAGAGATGGACCAGCACCTCAAGGTGTTCTCCACGAGCCTGCCCGGTGGGTACTGCTGCTCGTCGGTGATAGCGGGACGGCGGAACGTCGGGCCGTTGAACTGCATGGTGGGCTACGGCGGAGAGGGGCTACGGCGGCTGAGATGTGTTTTGGAGAAGAAGCTAGGGCAAGAGGCAAGAAGGCAATGGGATGCGGTGTGAGAGATAGAGTTGATTTGGGTGCTGTTTTATAGCGGGACGGCGGAACGTCGAGTCATCAAAACAATGGTGAATTAATAGCCCTCATAGTACGTGTCACTCACGCGTGTGCCGCTTCGTCGGCCGTGTATTCACGTCGTTCGTGCTCGTCTTTTCCCTCCCGTGATGCCATCTCTGCGAATCGGGCGCCTCAACGTATCGACGCGACGCAGGGCATCTCTCTGAATCGACGCGACGCATGGAATCTCGCATCTCTCTGAATAAAGGTTAGCGGGGAGGCAGGGCATCTCTATGAAAAAACGCGGCGCAGGGCATCTCTGGAAAAATAGCCTCGCTACGACGTCTGAATGCATGTGGCTGCTGCGCGCGTGCATGCATGGGAGCGGGGCCCACGAAGGATAAAAAAAGAGAGTTTGCATGCGTGTAACGGTTTATAGAGTGCACCACTTTCCAACCCGGCTCCTTACAAATCTAACCAATCAGATTGCAGAACGGCCTATCCACGGATCAGTGTGAGCAACCTTCTAGAAGACAAGATCGCACGGTCGAGGATCAGTGGATGGACGGTCCACGTTGCGAACGAAGGCTCCCACGGATCGCCCACGGTTTTGAAGGTTTTTGAGTGGTTTTGGGTATATTCGACCGTTTGAAGGGTTGCAAAAGCTTTTTCAAAATTTTCAAATTTCAATAGCTTCACCTTTTAGTGAGGAACAAGGATCTGGGTTTGGAATTTCTTTTCACTTTGCCGTTTTTGCTCGTAAGGTGATCAAACCTTAGGTTAGACGCAATTTTCAAATGAGCATAAAAAATTCAAAAAAAATCAAAAAAATGGAAAACCTGTGCACATTGTCTTCTTAGGTCATATAGCAAGCATTCATGTTGATATATATGGTCTACATACTAGCCAAATGAGAATCCATGTGTTGGGTGCCATATAGTGAACCCTGTCGTACTAAGTCACGAGGGTTTGAAAGGTGATGTTGGGTTGGATCATGAAAACTTCCCAAAACATGGCCATGGCTTCCTTTTGGAGTGACTAAGATGGATCCAAGCTTAGTTTTTCATTTCAATGTGCCAAACTCTTGCTTTTCATGGTCAAAGCTAGGTTTGACCAATTTTCAAATGAGTATAAAAAATTCAAAAAAATCAAAAAAATAGAAAACCTGTGCACATTGTCTTCTTAGGTCATATAGCAAGCATTCATGTTGATATATATGGTCTACATACTAGCCAAATGAGAATCCATGTGTTGGGTGCCATATAGTGAACCCTGCCGTACTAAGTCACGAGGGTTTGAAAGGTGATGTTGGGTTGGATCATGAAAACTTCCCAAAACATGGCCATGGCTTCCTTTTGGAGTGACTAAGATGGATCCAAGCTTAGTTTTTCATTTCAATGTGCCAAACTCTTGCTTTTCATGGTCAAAGCTAGGTTTGACCAATTTTCAAATGAGTATAAAAAATTCAAAAAAAATCAAAAAAATGGAAAACCTGTGCACATTGTCTTCTTAGGTCATATAGCAAGCATTCATGTTGATATATATGGTCTACATACTAGCCAAATGAGAATCCATGTGTTGGGTGCCATATAGTGAACCCTGCAGTACTAAGTCACGAGGGTTTGAAAGGTGATGTTGGGTTGGATCATGAAAACTTCCCAAAACATGGCCATGGCTTCCTTTTGGAGTGACTAAGATGGATCCAAGCTTAGTTTTTCATTTCAATGTGCCAAACTCTTGCTTTTCATGGTCAAAGCTAGGTTTGACCAATTTTCAAATGAGTATAAAAAATTCAAAAAAAATCAAAAACATGGAAAACCTGTGCACATTGTCTTCTTAGGTCATATAGCAAGCATTCATGTTGATATATATGGTCTACATACTAGCCAAATGAGAATCCATGTGTTGGGTGCCATATAGTGAACCCTGCCGTACTAAGTCACGAGGGTTTGAAAGGTGATGTTGGGTTGGATCATGAAAACTTCCCAAAACATGGCCATGGCTTCCTTTTGGAGTGACTAAGATGGATCCAAGCTTATTTTTCATTTCAATGTGCCAAACTCTTGCTTTTCATGGTCAAAGCTAGGTTTGACCAATTTTCAAATGAGTATAAAAAATTCAAAAAAAATCAAAAAAATGGAAAACCTGTGCACATTGTCTTCTTAGGTCATATAGATGCTAACCCTAGAGTTTGAGGCCAATTGGAGAAGGTCGAAAAATGGTCCAATTAGAAATGGGGCTGTTTGGGCTACCTTTGGGGCTCTTTTTAAGCTCATTTTGGAGAACACATCGCGGTTAATCCAAGTGGCATACCTTTGGAGCATAACATCTACTAAGTGGCATACATGTCACGGTTAATCCAAAAACAGATACAAATAAGTGGCATACATTTGAAATATTTCAAATTATTCAAATTCGGTTCAAATTTAAAAGTGGCAGATACAAATAAGTGGCAGATTCAAGTAAGTGGCATACATGTCACGGTTCAAAGTATACAAATAGCTTCACAAAACACTCATGCTCTTGGTTTTCCTAGCACTTGACCTTTTCTTCTTCTTACCACTAGATGGTGCCGGCACGCCACACAAAACCCTCATGCTCTTGGTTTTCTTCGCATCAGATGGACTTGGCCGCCGCACATCATGTCCTACGGCTTGCAAGATCTTGTGCACATCGTCAACACACGCAGGTTCTTGTTCTCCTTCATTTGATGCCTCAACAGGTTGACGAGTTTCGGTTCACTTTGCATGACATCTTCCACAACGGCTTCGGGTGGCACAACGGCTTCGGGTGGCACAACGGCTTCGGGTGGCACTTGATCAAGCTGAACCCAATCATCCAAAAGCTGAGTCATATGGCAGTACATCAAGCCGCACGGAATCGGATGCCACCACAACAGCTTCGAGGTGGCACAACAGCTTCGGGTGGCACAACAGCTCGGGTGGCACTTGATCAGGCTGAACCGAATCGGATGGCACAACATCGGGCACAACGAAGCGAGATCGCATCACATCAAGCAAAACAGAATCAGATCGCATCGGAACATCCAGGATCCTGGTGACTTCTCTTTGTACGCCCATTTAGTCTTGCCTTTTTTGTTGGCCAACACTTTTCAAGAACAAGGGGTTCAACAACGGAGAGCTCACTTCCACGCTTTCTTCGAAAACAGAGTAACATATCGGTATAACAATATAAAACAGAGTAACATATCAGCAACAATTTAAACTCACTTACTTTGTCTTTTCGGAGTGTAACGACATTTGGGAGATCCGGCTCGGTGACCAAGTTCCTGACACAACTTGCATCTATTTTTGTTGCCTTTCTGAGATCGTTTTGGTTCTCCATCTTTCTTTTTCCCCTTCTTACTACTCCTACCTTTCTCAAACCAAGCCTTGTATCTGCTCACTCTAGGTCTGCCAGGCTTTCTTTTGGCAAGAGGGGGACACATAGAAAACTCAAAATCCACTTCAGGCCACGAGGACCGATTCTGTAAGTGCTGGTATTGGAGTTGCATAGGCAGCCTTGAATCTTGCTACTGAGTAATATTCATGCAGATAAGGGTGCATGTTTAATTTTGGTTTGGAAGCCAAGAAGATTATGGCATGGCCACATGGTTTTCCAGTGTGTTGCCACTCCAGGCAAGTGCAAGTGCAATCCTCAAAATTTTCTGTACTTGTATTAACCACATGCCTCTTACTAAGCTTGGTATCTCTCACTTCACCACCCCACAATGAAGAGGAGTCAACTACCAAATGTGTAAGATTTCTGCTTCTGTTAACCACCTGCTGCACCACAGCTGGAAGCTTATCCCCTTGCAGAGCATCAGCTAATCTTCTTCTCAATTCCCACAGCCGCATGATCATGATCCTGATTTGGTCAACCATATCATGCACAGGCAAGTCTTTCAAGTCCTTCACCTTGTTGTTAAAACTTTCTGCCAGATTGTTGTTGATGTGATCACACTTGATGGCCGTATTAAATCCTGACCTATACCACAAAAGAGAATGGTATGCATTTAGCCAATGCTCAAACTCTGGATCTGCTGCAAGAACTTTGCGAAGGTGATAATCATGTGTCTCTTTACGGTAAGCTCTGGCTGCTGGCCAAAGTCGCCCAAATTCTTCTCCTCTATGTTTCTTGATCACATTCATCCACATATGACCAAAGCACTCCCTCTGCTCTGCATGTGGAAATACAATTCTGACTGCATTTTCTAGGCCTTTACAAGCATCCGTGTGTATAGCCAAAGGTGTCACCGGCCCAATGCATCTTTTCAACTGCATCATGAACCATGTCCATGAAGCCTCGTCTCTCGATTGAAACATGCCAACGACAACGGGAAACATCCGGTTGTGTCCATCTAGAGCATTGCATGCTGCCAATTGACCATTCCACTTTCCGGTCAAAAAAGATGAGTCTATACTCAAATATGGCCGACACCACTGCTTTGAAGCCATCGATGCAAGGCTTTAAAGCCATAAAAATTTTGGAGAAATAAACTTTGCCATCAGGTGCAACCTCGGTATCTATCTCCACAACACTACCAGGTGATCTCTTCTCAACCTCTGCCTTGAAACTATACAACATCCTGAAGGTATTTGCCCAATCACCATATAGTTCTTTCATTGCCTTCTGTTTTGCCTTCCACACCGTGGTATAATTGAGTTTAATAGGGTATTCCTTTTCCATGTCTACTTTCAGTTGTTTTGCAGTAGTGTTTGGTTTTTTGGCCAAAATTGGAGTGATTTTTTGTGCAACCCGGGCCTGTGATGTCATGGTTGATACATTCGTGAGCTTGTAATACAAGTATGTTCATGAGGGATTTGATTAACCCCGATGCTACTTCCATCCGTTTGGCGTACGGCGGATATGTACCACTTGCAAGGCCTGGCACCCCCATCAAATCCTCTGCACTTCGCATAAAATTTCTTTTTATCTGTCCACAGGGTCTTGGTGTCAAATTGTTTCTTCACTGCATAAGTCTTGAAACACATCCGAAACTCAGCCATGGTTGGAAAATATTTTCCAACTTCAATTATAGGGTTATCTCTGTCATACACATTTACCATCTCTTCAACATTTGCATCATCAACATCATCTGCAGCTTCCTTCATCAACTCTGGATCCACATCTTCATAACTATCAGCTGCATCCCTCCCCTTCTTGTTCTTCTTGTCTTTCTCATCTACTGGAATTCCAAACAGATTGGCCATCTCAGTATCATCCATTGGTGCTATGACCAAATCAGTTTGTTCAGCTAGTTCTACTGAATTCCAGTCAACAACAGCCCCATTTGCAGCACCATCACAGCCCTCTTGTGCATCATCAGCTAACACCGTCGGCTCGGTTACAATGGGCATTATCTGTCTACTTGCAGCCCACTCATCCTCCTCAATCTGAACAGCAAACTTTGATGGCACATATCCAACCAGTGAATCTGCTTTTAGATCAATAAGCTCGGCCCGAAATGTAGCACTTTCGCGTTCCCACCCCTGTTGCCGATCAATTTCATCAACAAGCGATCCGCCATCCTCAATTCTTGAATACTCGCCCTTACTCTCGTTGTACCATAGCAATGCCACTTCTTGCGCCGGACCCCAAGGAATACTCTCCCCTAATTTCTCCACAACATTCCTCACCGCTTGCTCTTGTTGGAGAACTAGTTCTTGTGGATCCATCTCTTCTAATTCAACCTCCCAACTAACTAATCTGCCATTCTCGATGTTCCTCAAGCTACCATCAGCTAGCTTCGCCGTAGATACAAAGAACTTGGTCGACAATTCGAAGCTACGCGGGCGCCCGGCCATCTCCCCTGTTTTCGGCGCGCGGGAGTGAGACGAAATGCTACCGAACGAGCTCTAATCAAAAGCTAAATCAGCACGAGGGTGATGGATTACCTCGAATTTGAATCTTCCGGCTCCATCCAGTGCGGGGCTGCTGGCCTGCCCGCCTGCTGCTGCCACCACCGCCGTCGCCGCCCCTCCCCCTCAAATGTCTGCGTGTCGGGCAAAATTGGGTCAGATTCGGAAGCTCCTCGCCAAAATTGGGTCAGAGTAATGAGAATGGGCTCCATTTGACTCACCGCCGATGCCGGAACCGCCACGCCCAGGAGGGGAGCTCCGCCGCCGCCGCCGCCGAAGAGGGATCTGCCGTTCAGATGGCGCGCTCCGTTTCGGCACGGTTGGTTCCTGCTCGGTCGGTCGGGGATGGTTTGACTCAACCGGCCTAAAGGAGTGGGTCCCGCAGTCCCTAACCCTAATTCATGACTCCTTAACCAGCCCAAACAAGTGACACGGTCATTTCATCAACATGGGTGGGTCGGAGCTATTTTGCTGCTCACAGACGTCGTATGGCAGCTATTCCCGTCAACTATGTCGCATGAGAGACAATAGCGGTGAGAAACGTCGCGTGTGAGCTATTTGCCCCACGAACGGCACCATGGTGAGGGGCATGGCCTCATCATTGGCCAGTCGCTGCTGGTCAGCAGCGGAAGGGACGTAGAGTGGCAGCGTCGTCGTCGTCGTCATCTCCGTGGTAGGGAGATGGCTGGTTCCGGCGACGAAGTCCATGGTCGGTGAATGTGTGTTCGTCGATCAACTTGGGTTCGCGGCAGCAGGCGAATTGGATGCGTCGTCGTATGGTATGCAGGCAGCTGTGTCCCGGTGATGAATCGATGGATCAATGGATGGATGCAGAATTGCAGAGCGGCGGTACATATGTATCGATGGAGCGATCCATCCCGAATCGATCTGCCTACGGAGTTCGCCTCCGACTCGAACACGGGACGATGTCAGTTGGAAGCCGCGGGCAAAATCAGCTGTGCGCGATCGAATCCGTACGAGACTCCTACTCCATATCCCAACATATGGAAAGTGAGTGAGCTACGCCGAACTGATTCTTGGGCAGATGTGCTGGACGAGTCCGGCCCACCATAATCTTTTCACAGACTAGTCGAGTGCCATGCGTAAGAATGTCTATTAACCTGCACTTCTTTCGAACTTTGGCAACAAAAAAATTGCTCAATCACTACTTTACTTATTTTTTTATATTTTTGTGAAAATACCAACACTTCGATTAATAATCATCAATTGCGGTACAAAGAGCCCAAAAAATAACAAAGTTTACAAAATAGATCAATGGACCATCTAGCGATGACTATAAACACTAACACGAGCCGAAGACCTCAACCCTCTATCACCGGAGCCGACATTATCGTAGTAAAACTTGTTGTATAGGGGAACGATCCATGGCTCGTCTGCAGTCGGACTCCAGCTCCAACTATTGTGTGTGTGCTCGATTTCGCCTGTGATTCCCATTCCATATCTCGACCAATTGTACGCAGTCCGCACTTTCTTTCCAAAAGAGTAACAGAATTAAGCTGAGTTGATGCACAAATAAAGGTTAAAAATATGAATTCACTGTAAAATATTTTAAGAAAAAATTATGTCTACAAACAAGTGCCTAGTGCCTTAGGCACATCCTTAATTCCACTTTTTATAGCCGTAACGGCTTCCATAAGATCACTCAGAAAATCTCAACTCCTACAAAGGGAACCCCGCTTTTCTCTCTTTGGCGACGCTCACATGGGCGTCGGGGAGGCAACCCTAGTTGTCCTTCTCCGACCCCCTCCTTCTGTTCTCTGTTGCCTCCCTCTCCTCGTAACTGCGGGCGGTGGCGGGGTCCACCCATCTCGTGGTGCTCCGGTCGAGGTATGGAGTCTTCGTGGCGCGTCCGTGGCAGCAACAACTATCTAGGAACGCACCAAGTTGGTCGTGGCGAGGACAGGATTTGCATGCTCCTTGGACGGCGATGGGCAGTGGAGCTAGCCAAGGATATCATGGGATTTGGCCTAAATCTTGCCCCATCTATGACCGATTTAGGTGTGGGCAGGCCTGCTATACCAGTCGTTTCAGGAGTTCCCAGTACACCTACGAACCGACCCTGGCCATGGTCTGGTTGGAGCGTTGGATCCACGCAAACATGCCTAGATCTGGTGACCAATCAGCAGTCCCATTTTAGTTATACCTCGCTATCTGAGAGCTGATAGCTGACTTGGTCCTCACCTTTCCACCCATGATGATAAATCTTGGATGTCGGGTGGCGGCCTCGGAGGGTGGACCGCGATCACGACTCCTAGGGGAGTGGTGTGGCGGTCTCTCCCTTCGGTCATGTGGACGGAGAACAGTGGGGCGCCGGGGGATCCTGGTGTTGGCGGTGCTTCAACAAAGGCAGCTCGCAGACCACGATGTGGAGGCCTAACTCGAGGACAGCTAGCGGTCCGAGTTCTCGAGAGCACTACAAAGATTTTACCGAGTGAAAACTTCAGCGGAACGGCGATGATGCCTAGGAGTGTCACCGTAACTCACTTGCGGTGTTGTTGTGGGTACCTTCTCCAAGGTAGAGCTTCAGGTGAAGACCCTCAACCATCGTGTTCTCGACAACGATGGCACAGTGCATCGTTACCCTATTGGAGGCGTCGTTGTCAAGCTCCGATTCATTTTTATCTCATTCCGGTGTCTTCGGTGGCAATTTCGTGTTCTCCGTTTACTTTTTTTTTGCTTATCTTTCATATGCTATGTAAGAGGATTTCATCATCACCTTATATCGGTTATATCGGTTTGATCGTTGTGGTTTCTTTTATGTTCTGAACTTATGTACGAACAAGTACGTATATATAAAAAGTTTCTACCTTAGATGTCCATCTACATTAAAAACTAATTCTGGTGTGTTTCCTCTCCAAACTGACGTGGTAGGTGATCTAAATCGTCTATTTGGGTAAATTAACTATGGTATTTGATAATTTATTTTTTCTAAGTGTCCAAACGAGAACCAAGTTGCATCCTGACTTCTCTAGCTTATTTTAGCCTCTTTTCTGAGAGTCGTACCGATCTCTAGCTAACTTCACGTCAAGGTTCTCTGATGATGGCCGTGGCCAACAGAGAAGAACGATGTTGGAGTGCATGTTGGGGCCGGGATGCGCGGCACGGGGAGAAGACACTGCATCGGTGATGACTTGATGGGTTCTCAATCCGGCGATGGCCGTGGCTCAGGAGAGAAGCGAGGCCGGTATGGCCGTATGGGGCAGGGAAGAGAGTGGCTGCACTGTTGCACCATGTGCGGGAAGAAGTTTCTAGTTGCATTTGACGAAAACGTGCTACTCTCTCCACCCAACTGAGCGGACAATTTGATCCCCCGGGAAATGCTCAACGATATCGGTATTGTAATTGCTTCGTAACACAGTAAGTCTTAACTGTATTTATTCGAGAATGCACCCTATAAGGTGTACCGAATTTCTAAGAAAATTATATTTGAAATAAAGGTATCGAATATATATACTGTATATAACACTAATAAGAAAATTAAGGTACGAACAAGTACATTACAAAAGGCCATGGCTAGATGTCAATCTAGTACATTTCAAGAAGTAAGATGCGTCTTCTACTATTTTCAGCTGTTTTCAACTATTTTCAGCCTCTCCGTATATGAAACTAACAGGGTAACATGCATCTACTCTTTCTTGGTGATCAAAAGATAGAGAGGACTGTCATGGCACAAGTCCTCCCCGAAGAGACGGAAGTAGGTCTCCTTGAAGGCCCAGATCTTGACGACGTCGCCGACCTTGAAACCGCATCTGTTGATGAAGTCCATGTACCCTTCTCCCTTGATGACGGTGCCGGCGCTGCTATCCCATCGCGACAGCTGCAGCTCCCTTATGCCGGCGTGGGGCTCGGCCACGAGCACGGGAAGCCCGCCGTGCTTCTTCCCCTGTCTCTTGGCCCGCTTCTCCCCTGGGACCTTGGGCAGCTTCGGCTGCTTGGGTGGTCTTGGGCACTGCTCATGCAGGAGGCTGGCGGCCTTGCGCTCCAGAGGGGAGAGCATGGGCCGGAGGTTGCGCATGACGCCCTCGTTCGGCAGACGGAAGCGGTTCTGGTGCCCGTCCAGGTCGGTGCCGGTCACGGTCTTCTCGGCGATGAAGTGCACCGGCAGGTCGAAGCGGAGCCTCAGGTGCGGGAGCAGCTCACTGCGTAGCCACGGGGGCTCGGCGTGGACGATGGCGGTAGCCATCTTCGCCTTCTTGGGGGCGACGGCGGAGAGAGGGACGGCGTTTATCGGCTCGCGCGATGGCACGAACGGCACCAGAACTCGGGAGGACGCCTGGGCGATGATGGCCTCGTCATTGGCCCGTTGCCGGTCTGCAGCAGAAGGGTCGTAGAGAGCCAGCGTCGTCGTCATCTCCGCGCGCGGCCGGTTAGATCCTGCGTGGTGAGGCGCCGTTGTCGTGGTAAGGAGATGGCTGGTTCCGGCGACGGAGCACATAGTCGATCGACTTGCCTCGCGACGCAGGCGAGCTAGATGCGTGGCGTATCTCGTATGGTATGCAGGCGGCTTTCGCGATTGATCGAAGGAACAATGGATGGAGGCAGAGGAGGAGAGCGCCGCAATATATATCTCCATTCCGTGTCCATCTCCATCCGGAGCTCGCCTCCGACTAGAACACTGAACACGAGATGTCATCCACTTTGAAGCCTCTGGCATAGCCAGCTGAGCGCCATCGAGTCCGTATGAGATTCCTTTTCCTTTTTTTGTTTTTTTGTTTTTTTAGTGGAATATGAGACTCCTCTTCCACATCCCAATATATGGAAAATGGGCTAGCCCGAACTGATAGTAGGGCGGATATGCTGGACGATTCCGGCCCATCATCATTTTTAAAAGACTAGTGGAGTGCCGTGCGTGGCAACGAATGCCAAATAACCTGCACTTCGTTCGGATCGTGGCAACAAAAACAATATTTACTTTTTTTATAAAGAGAATATATTAATATTGGGAGATACAAATTACAACAACGCAATACCCTTACGGTAGTACGGATGCACACATCTAAAAAAGAAAAAAAGAAAAATACTAAGTTCGTTACGGTATTCAAGCGCTATAAACAATACCTCCACCATCAAGACAACACTTGAACTCAATATACTCCAAAAGCGAGACCTTTCAAAAAGAAACAATGCACAAGCCTCACCGTCGCCCGATCAAAGGATATTAGGTTTTCTCCCTAAAGGTACTTCCTGCTCTCAAAATAATGCTTTCAACACGGACATTGCTAGTCATAACCAATTAAGGCCAGACTTTGGATTTTCACCCTGAAAGGTAAGACTCTGAACTTACCTGTGTTGCCGCTCCCACTTGCTTACTGATGCTGCGAACCCAGAACACCAAGCAAGTCCCTCAACATCACAGCGACTCGATCCTCCATTGTTAGTCCTCAAACTCGGCCTTCTTGATGTTCTCCGCCTCTGGTTTCACCATGGACTAGAATGGCATCTGATGGCAACATAGAATAGAGCTTCTTGTCGCTCCCTCTAGAACCAAATGGTCAGAATAAAAGCATGGATGCACACAACCAAATACCACCCGATCCAGCAAACTCCAGGCATAAGGTGCACTATTACATTCGCCGATGGAGCCTTCTGGTACTCAACGCTCCAGCCAAATCCAGTAGGACATGCATCAGGAAGATCTTCGTCTTGGCATGCGACAAACCCTGGGACCGCCGCCATTATTTAGGCCGACCCCCACGCAACCGGCCATCCTCGTCGTCCGTCTCACTTGAAAGTCGGCAGAGAACAAACGACCCTGTGATGTGCGCGGGAGCCAGTAGGCCATGCAAAAGCCCTCGACAGGTGCGAGACCGCAGCCCGCCAAGCCCATCTGGGCCTAGATCAAGCCATGGCCTAAGCGCCGCCGGCAACAACCATCAAGGTCATCGCTGGCAGCAACCACCGAGATCTGTCGTTGCCCTAGCAGCAGGCATCCACCGCACCCCACCACAAGCCGCACCGCCCCAGGCCCTACCACATCGTAACAGTACGGAGGGCCTAGGCGGGAGACCTAGGCCTGCAGCATGCCTCCATCGCCGGACGAGACAGCCGCCTCATGGCCGAGGAACGCCGCACCGACCGCCGCCCACGGCCATCTCGTAGACACTTCCCCAGCCGCATCTTCGACGAAAACCGCCGCAATACCCCACCCCCATCACCTTAGGTACCAGGGGGCGCCGACACCTCGGCCGACTGATACGTCTCAAACGTATCTATAATTTCTGATGTTTCATGCTTGTTTTATGTATCATTGTCACATGTTTTATATACATTATATATAATTATTATACATTTTCTGGGACTAACCTATTAATAAGATGCCGAAGTGCCAGTTCCTGTTTTCTGCTGTTTTTGGTTCCAGGAAAGATGTTCGGGCAATATTCTCAGAATTCGACAAAACAAAAGCCAAACCTCCTATTTTTCCGAGGGACACACGGAGCCAGAAGGGCAAGCCAGGGGAGGCCCACAGCCTCCTCCCCATAGGGCGGCGCGGCCAGGCCCATAGGCACGCCGGGGTGTGGGGAGCCCACCTCGGGACTCCACCGACATCGCCCCTTTGCCTATTTATACCCCCACGACGCGAAAACCCGAGAGAGATCGATCATATTCCAGAAGAACTCCCGGAGCGCCGCCGCCATCGCGAAACCTAGTTTCGGGGGTGATACGCCTCCGGCGTATCGATAATTTCTTATGTTCCATGCCATATTATTGATGATACCTACATGTTTTATGCACACTTTATGTCATTGATACGTCTCCGACGTATCGATAATTTCTTATGTTCTATGCCATATTATTGATGATACCTACATGTTTTATGCACACTTTATGTCATATTCGTGCATTTTCTGGAACTAACCTATTAACAAGATGCCGAAGTGCCAGTTTCCGTTTTCTCGCTGTTTTTGGTTTCAGAAATCCTAGTAACGAAATATTCTCAGAATTGGACGAAACGAAGACCCAGGGGCCTATTTCGCCACGAACCTTCCGGAAGACCGAAGAGCATACGAAGTGGGGCCACGAGGTGGCCGGACCACATGGTGGCGCGGCCAAGGGGGCCCGCGCCGCCCGTGGTGTGGGCCCCTCGTCCGGCCCCCGACTCTGCCCTTCCGCCTACTTAAAGCCCCCGTCGCGAAACCCACGATGCGAAAAACCACGATACGGAAAACCTTCCAGAGACGCCGCCGCCGCCGATCCCACCTCGGGGGATTCTGGAGATCTCCTCCGGCACCCTGCCGGAGAGGGGATTCATCTCCCGGAGGACTCTACACCGCCATGGTCGCCTCCGGAGTGATGAGTGAGTAGTTCACCCCTGGACTATGGGTCCATAGCAGTAGCTAGATGGTTGTCTTCTCCTCATTGTGCTTCATTGTTGGATCTTGTGAGCTGCCTAACATGATCAAGATCATCTATCCGTAATTCTATATGTTGTGTTTGTCGGGATCCGATGGATAGAGAATACCATGTCATGTTAATTATCAAGTTATTACACATGTGTTGTTTATGATCTTGCATGCTCTCCGTTTCTAGTAGAGGCTCGGCCAAGTTTTTACTTTTAACTCCAAGAGGGAGTACTTATGCTCGATAGTGGGTTCATGCCCGCATTGACACCGGGACGAGTGACGAAAGTTCTAAGGTTGTGTTGTGCTGTTGCCACTAGGGATAAAACATTGGCGCTATGTCCGAGGATGTAGTTGTTGATTACATTACGCATCATACTTAATGCAATTGTCCGTTGTTTAGCAACTTAATACTCGGAGGGGTTCGGATGATAACCTCGAAGGTGGACTTTTTAGGCATAGATGCGGTTGGATGGCGGTCTATGTACTTTGTCGTAATGCCCAATTAAATCTCACTATACTTATCATGTCATGTATGTGCATTGTTATGCCCTCTCTATTTGTCAATTGCCCGACTGTAATTTGTTCACCCAACATGCTTTTATCTTATGGGAGAGACACCTCTAGTGAACTCGTGGACCCCGGTCCATTCTTTAATACTGAAATACAAATCTGCTGCAATACTTGTTTTTACTATTTTCTCTGCAAACAATCATCTTCCACACAATACGGTTAATCCTTTGTTACAGCAAGCCGGTGAGATTGACAACCTCACTCGTTTCGTTGGGGCAAAGTACTTTGGTTGTGTTGTGCAGGTTCCACGTTGGCGCCGGAATCTCCGGTGTTGCGCCGCACTACATCCCGCCGCCATCAACCTTCAACGTGCTTCTTGGCTCCTCCTGGTTCGATAAACCTTGGTTTCTTTACGAGGGAAAACTTGCTGCTGTGCGCATCATACCTTCCTCTTGGGGTTGCCCAACGAACGTGTGAAATACACGCCATCAAGCTCTTTTTCCGGCGCCGTTGCCGGGGAGATCAAGACACGCTGCAAGGGGAGTCTCCACTTCTCAATCTCTTTACTTTGTTTTTGTCTTGCTTTATTTTATTTACTACTTTGTTTGCTGCATTATATCAAAACACAAAAAAATTAGTTGCTAGCTTTACTTTATTTACTGTCTTGTTTGCTATATCAAAAACACAAAAAAATTAGTTTACTTGCATTTACTTTATCTAGTTTGCTTTATTTACTGTCTTGCACTCTATATTAAAAATACAAAAAAATATTTAGTTACTTTTGTTACCATGTCTAGCTCTGAACCTGTTACTTCTTCGCCTGAAGAATTAGTTTTCACTTTTAAACAAGGGGATGAGGAGAGTTTTAAGGATGCTTGGTCTAGAATGTTTACTTCTTATCGTGAAACTGAACCTCAAATGACTCTAAGTTTGCTCCTTAGTAATTTTTATTTTGGTCTTATGGTTCGCTATATATATGCTTTGGATACTTTAGTGGGAGGAGATTTCCTCCATTGCAATGGGGATCAAGCTTTTAATGCCATAAAGAAGTTGGTTGCATCACATGATTCAGCTAATAATTTTGATTCAGCCCTTATCAGCATTCATAATAGATTAAATACTCTTGAGACAAGTGCATCTCGCTTAAATGAAAATTATGGATACATTCGTAACCGTCTTGACCAAGTTTTAGTGAACTCTGAACTTTCATTGAGGGATCCTGCTGTTAAAATTGTTATCGGTGATCGAACTCTTCATGCTTACTGTGATATTATGTATGAATTTTGCCTTATGCCTGAAAGCATTTATAAATCTTTGAAACTTTGGGGAGTCGATGAAGGAGGAGAAGAAATAACTCTCATTGATAACTCTATTATAATTCCTAAGGGAATAGCCGCAGGTGTGCATACAACCATTCTTGGAAGAACAATATCCATTGATTATCTTGTTATTGAAACAGGAAAAATCATACTCGGGAGATCCCTGTTGAAACTATTGGGAGCAGTCATTGATGTGGGAAAAGGCACTCTGAAATTCACCTCTATGCCAGGGGGAAATCATATATTCCCTAAACCAAAGGGAAGGAAAAACAATAAGAAAGGTAAGGGTAAAGCCCAAGGTAAGGTTGACGCACCACCCGTTGATAACACTTGAGTTACACTTTCTGCGCCTAGCTGAAAGGCGTTAAAGAAAAGCGCTTATGGGAGACAACTCATGTTTTTACTACAGTATTTTTGTTTTATATTTGTGTCTTGGAAGTTGTTTACTACTGTAGCAACCTCTCCTTATCTTAGTTTTAAGTTTTGTTGTGCCAAGTAAAGTCTTTGATAGAAAAGTAAGTACTAGATTTGGATTACTGCGCAGTTCCAGATTTCTTTGCTGTCACGAATCTGGGTCTACCTCCCTGTAGGTGGCTCAGAAAATTAAGCCAATTTACGAGCATGATCCTCAGATATGTACGCAACTTTCATTCAATTTGAGCATTTTCGTTTGAGCAAGTCTGGTGGCCTAATAAAATCCATCTTTACGGACTGTTCTGTTTTGACAGATTCTGTCTTTTATTTCGCATTGCCTCTTTTGCTATGTTGGATGAATTTCTTTGATCCACTAATGTCCAGTAGCTTTATGCAATGTCCAGAAGTGTTAAGAATGATTGTGTCACCTCTGAACATGTTAATTTTTATGGTGCACTAACCCTCTAATGAGTTGTTTCGAGTTTGGTGTGGAGGAAGTTTTCAAGGATCAAGAGAGGAGTATGATGCAATATGATCAAGGAGAGTGAAAGCTCTAAGCTTGGGGATGCCCCGGTGGTTCACCCCTGCATATTATAAGAAGACTCAAGCGTCTAAGCTTGGGGATGCCCAAGGCATCCCCTTCTTCATCGACAACATTATCAGGTTCCTCCCCTGAAACTATATTTTTATTCCGTCACATCTTATGTACTTTGCTTGGAGCGTCGGTTTGTTTTTGTTTTTGTTTTGTTTGAATAAAATGGATCCTAGCATTCACTTTGTGGGAGAGAGACACGCTCCGCTGTAGCATATGGACAAATATGTCCTTAGGCTCTACTCATAGTATTCATGGCGAAGTTTCTTCTTCGTTAAATTGTTATATGGTTGGAATTGGAAAATGATACATGTAGTAACTCTAAAATGTCTTGGATAATTTGATACTTGGCAATTGTTGTGCTCATGTTTAAGCTCTTGCATCATATACTTTGCACCCATTAATGAAGAAATACTTAGAGCTTGCTAATTTGGTTTGCATATTTAGTTTCTCTAGAGTCTAGATAACATCTAGTATTGAGTTTTGAACAACAAGGAAGACGGTATGGAGTCTTATAATGTTTACCATATGTCTTTTATGTGAGTTTTGCTGTACCGTTCATCCTTGTGTTTGTTTCAAATAACCTTGCTAGCCTAAACCTTGTATCGAGAGGGAATACTTCTCATGCATTCCAAAATCCTTGAGCCAACCACTATGCCATTTGTGTCCACCATACCTACCTACTACATGGTATTTATCCGCCATTCCAAAGTAAATTGCTTGAGTGCTACCTTTAAAATTCCATCATTCACCTTTGCAATATATAGCTCATGGGACAAATAGCTTAAAAACTATTGTGGTATTGAATATGTACTTATGCACTTTATCTCTTATTAAGTTGCTTGTTGAGCGATAACCATGTTTACGGGGACGCCATCAACTATTCTTTGTTGGATATCATGTGAGTTGCTATGCATGTCCGTCTTGTCCGAAGTAAGAGAGATCTACCACCTTCATGGTTGGAGCATGCATATTGTTAGAGAAGAACTTTGGGCCGCTAACTAAAGCCATGATTCATGGTGGAAGTTTCGTTTTGGACATATATCCTCAATCTCATATGAGAATAATAATTGTTGCCACATGCTTATGCATTAAAGAGGAGTCCATTATCTGTTGTCCATGTTGTCCCGGTATGGATGTCTAAGTTGAGAATAATCAAAAGCGAGAAATCCAATGCGAACTTTCTCCTTAGACCCTTGTACAAGCGGCATGGAGGTACCCCATTGTGACACTTGGTTAAAACATGTGCATTGCGATGATCCGATAGTCCAAGCTAATTAGGACAAGGTGCGGGCACTATTAGTATACTATGCATGAGGCTTGCAACTTGTAAGATATAATTTACATAACTCATATGCTTTATTACTACCGTTGACAAAATTGTTTCATGTTTTCAAAATAAAAGCTCTAGCACAAATATAGCAATCGATGCTTTCCTCTTTGAAGGACCATTCTTTTTACTTTTATGTTGAGTCGGTTCACCTATCTCTCTCCACCTCAAGAAGCAAACACTTGTGTGAACTGTGCATTGATTCCTACATACTTGCATATTGTACTTGTTATATTACTCTATGTTGACAATTATCCATGAGATATACATGTTACAAGTTGAAAGCAACCGCTGAAACTTAATCTTCCTTTGTGTTGCTTCAATACCTTTACTTTGATTTATTGCTTTATGAGTTAACTCTTATGCAAGACTTATTAATACTTGTCTTGAAGTACTATTCATGAAAAGTCTTTGCTATATGATTCACTTGTTTTCTCATGTCATTACCATTGTTTTGATCTCTGCATCCACTACATATGTTTACAAATAGTATGATCAAGGTTATGATGGCATATCACTTCAGAAATTATCTTTGTTATCGTTTTACCTGCTCGGGACGAGCGTAACTAAGCTTGGGGATGCTTGATACGTCTCCGACGTATCGATAATTTCTTATGTTCTATGCCATATTATTGATGATACCTACATGTTTTATGCACACTTTATGTCATATTCGTGCATTTTCTGGAACTAACCTATTAACAAGATGCCGAAGTGCCGGTTCTCGTTTTCTGCTGTTTTTGGTTTCAGAAATCCTAGTAACGAAATATTCTCGGAATTGGACGAAACGAAGACCCGAGGGCCTATTTCGCCACGAACCTTCCGGAAGACCGAAGAGCATACGAAGTGGGGCCACGAGGTGGCCAGACCACATGGCGGCGCGGCCAAGGGGGCCCGCGCCGCCCTGTGGTGTGGGCCCCTCGTCCGGCCCCGACTCTGCCCTTCCGCCTACTTAAAGCCTCCGTCGCGAAACCCCCGATGCGAAAAACCACGATACGGAAAACCTTCCCGGAGACGCCGCCGCCGCCGATCCCATCTCGGGGGATTACGGAGATCTCCTCCGGCACCCCGCCGGAGAGGGGATTCATCTCCCGGAGGACTCTACACCGCCATGGTCGCCTCCGGAGTGATGAGTGAGTAGTTCACCCCTGGACTATGGGTCCATAGCAGTAGCTAGATGGTTGTCTTCTCCTCATTGTGCTTCATTGTTGGATCTTGTGAGCTGCCTAACATGATCAAGATCATCTATCCGTAATTCTATATGTTGTGTTTGTCGGGATCCGATGGATAGAGAATACCATGTCATGTTAATTATCAAGTTATTACACATGTGTTGTTTATGATCTTGCATGCTCTCCGTTTCTAGTAGAGGCTCGGCCAAGTTTTTACTTTTAACTCCAAGAGGGAGTACTTATGCTCGATAGTGGGTTCATGCCCGCATTGACACCAGGACGAGTGACGAAAGTTCTAAGGTTGTGTTGTGCTGTTGCCACTAGGGATAAAACATTGGCGCTATGTCCGAGGATGTAGTTGTTGATTACATTACGCACCATACTTAATGCAATTGTCTGTTGTTTAGCAACTTAATGCTGGAGGGGGTTCGGATGATAACCTGAAGGTGGACTTTTTAGGCATAGATGCAGTTGGATGGCGGTCTATGTACTTTGTCGTAATGCCCAATTAAATCTCACTATACTTATCATGTCATGTATGTGCATTGTTATGCCCTCTCTATTTGTCAATTGCCCGACTGTAATTTGTTCACCCAACATGCTTTTATCTTATGGGAGAGACACCTCTAGTGAGCTGTGGACCCCGGTCCATTCTTTAATACTGAAATACAAATCTGCTGCAATACTTGTTTTTACTATTTTCTCTGCAAACAATCATCTTCCACACAATACGGTTAATCCTTTGTTACAGCAAGCCGGTGAGATTGACAACCTCACTCGTTTCGTTGGGGCAAAGTACTTTGGTTGTGTTGTGCAGGTTCCACGTTGGCGCCGGAATCTCCGGTGTTGCGCCGCACTACATCCCGCCGCCATCAACCTTCAACGTGCTTCTTGGCTCCTCCTCGGTTCGATAAACCTTGGTTTCTTTTCGAGGAAAACTTGCTGCTCGTGCGCATCATACCTTCCTCTTGGGGTTGCCCAACGAACGTGTGAAATACACGCCATCGGTCATATTCGTGCATTTTCCGGAACTAACCTATTAACAAGATGCCGAAGAGCCGCTTCTGTTTTCTCGCTGTTTTTGGTTTCAGAAATCCTAGTAACGAAATATTCTCGGAATTGGACGAAATCAAGACCCAAGTCCCTATTTTTCCCGGAGCCTTCCAGAACACCCGAGAGCCGCCAGAGGGAAGCCCTGGGGGCCCCACACCACACCCTGGCGCGGCCAGAGGGGGGGCCGCGCCGCCCTATGGTGTGGGCCCCCCAGGCCCCCTCCGAGGCTGCCCTTCCGCCTATTTAAAGCCTCCGTCGCGAAAACCCTGAGGCGAAAAACCACGATACGGAAAACCTTCCAGAGCCGCCGCCATCGCGAAGCCAAGATCCGGGGGACAGGAGTCTCCGTTTCGGCACCCTGCCGGAGCGGGGAAGTGCCCCGGAAGGCTTCTCCATCGACACCGCTGCCATCTCCACCGCCATCTTCATCACCGCTGCTGCTCCCATGAGGAGGGAGTAGTTCTCCATCGAGGCTCGGGGCTGTACCGGTAGCTATGTGGTTCATCTCTCTCCTATGTACTTCAATACAATAATCTCATGAGCTGCCTTACATGATTGAGATTCATATGATGATGCTTGTAATCTAGATGTCACTATGCTAGTCAAGTGAGTTTTACTTATGTGATCTCCGGAGACTCCTTGTCCCACGTGTGTAAAGGTGACGAGTGTGTGCACCGTGTGGGTCTCTTAGGCTATATTTCACGGAATACTTACTCACTCGTTATGAATGGCGTAGTGAAGTGCTTATTTATATCTCTTTATGATTGCAATGTGTTTTGTATCACAATTTATCTATGTGCTACTCTAGTGATGTGTTATTAAAGTAGTTTTATTCCTCCTACACGGTGTAATGGTGACAAGTGTGTGCATCCGTGTTAGTACTTGGCGTATGCTATGATCATGATCTCTTGTAGATTGTGAAGTTAACTATTGCTATGATAGTATTGATATGATCTATTCCTCCTACATAGTGTGAAGGTGACGAGTGTGCATGCTGTGTTAGTACTTGGTTTAGTCGTGTTGATCTTTCTTGCACTCTAAGGTTATTTAAATATGAACATTGAATTGTGGAGCTTGTTAACTCCGGCATTGAGGGTTCGTGTAATCCTACGCAATGTGTTCATCATCCAACAAGAGTGTAGAGTATGCATTTATCTATTACTGTTATGTGATCAATGTTGAGAGTGTCCACTAGTGAAAGTCTAATCCCTAGGCCTTGTTCCTAAATATCGCTATCGCTGCTTGTTTACTTGTTTCTACTGCGTTACTACTGCTGCGTTACTACTCGCTACCATATTACCACCATCAACTACACGCCGTTACTACTGCTCATATTCATTCATACCACCTGTATTTCACTATCTCTTCGCCGAACTAGTGCACCTATTAGGTGTGTTGGGGACACAAGAGACTTCTTGCTTTGTGGTTGCAGGGTTGCATGAGAGGGATATCTTTGACCTCTTCCTCCCTGAGTTCGATAAACCTTGGGTGATCCACTTAAGGGAAAACTCGCTGCTGTTCTACAAACCTCTGCTCTTGGAGGCCCAACACTGTCTACAGGAATAGAAGCTCCCGTAGACATCAAGCACTTTTCTCGGCGCCGTTGCCGGGGAGGAAAGGTAAAAAGGCACTCATACTCCGGTTCCAGTGTAACAAGTACTTTTCTGGCGCCATTGTGTTTGTGCTCGAAGCTATTTCCTTTAGATCCTGCAATTGCATCTTTTTGTTTCTTGTTTACACTAATTTGGCATAATGGACAACAATGAGCTTCTTATTCTATTTCCTGATTTAAAACATGGATTGTTTGATGCGAAAATTAAAAAACCTATGAAATCTTATTTGCATGCTGGTAGTAATATTAGTATGAACGCTTTGAACACCATTGTTGATAATGATATAGAAAGTTCTAAGCTTGGGGAAGTCTGGTTTTCATGATCTTTTTAGTCCCCCAAGCATTGAGGAGAAAATTTTCTTTGATGATACTTTGCCTCCTATTTATGATGATTATAATAGTGGTCTTTTGGTACAACCTACTATGGAGAGTAAATTTTGTTGTGATTATACTATGCCTCCTACACTTGATGAGAATAATAATGATAGCTACTTTGTTGAATTTGCTCCCACTATTACCAATAAAATTGATTATGCTTATGTGGAGAGTAATAATTTTTTGCATGAGACTCATGATAAGAATGCTTTATGTGATAGTTATATTGTTGAGTTTGCTCATGATGCTACTGAAAGTTATTATGAGAGAGGAAAATATGGTTGTAGAAATTTTCATGTTACTAAAACACCTCTCTATGAGCTGAAATTTTTGAAGTTACTCGTGTTTTATCCTCTTATGCTTGTCACTTTGTTCTTCATGAATTCATTTGTGTACAAGATGCCTCTTCATAGGAAGCATGTTAGACTTAAATGTGTTTTGAATTTGCCTCTTGATGCTCTCTTTTGCTTCAAATACTATTTCTTGCGAGTGCATCATTAAAACTGCTGAGCCCATCTTAACGGCTATAAAGAAAGAACTTCTTGGGAGATAACCCATGTGTTTATTTTGCTACAGTACTTTTATTTTGTATTTGAGTCTTGGAAGTTGTTTACTACTGTAGCAACCTCTCCTTATCTTAGTTTTATGTTTTGTTGTGCCAAGTAAAGTCTTTGATAGTAAAGTAAGTACTAGATTTGGATTACTGCGCAGTTCCAGATTTCTTTGCTGTCACGAATCTGGGTCTACCTCCCTGTAGGTAGCTCAGAAAATTAAGCCAATTTACGTGCATGATCCTCAGATATGTACGCAACTTTCATTCAATTTGAGCATTTTCATTTGAGCAAGTCTGGTGGCCTAATAAAATCCATCTTTACGGACTGTTCTGTTTTGACAGATTCTGCCTTTTATTTCGCATTGCCTCTTTTGCTATGTTGGATGAATTTCTTTGATCCATTAATGTCCATTAGCTTTATGCAATGTCCAGAAGTGTTAAGAATGATTGTGTCACCTCTGAACATGTTAATTTTTATTGTGCACTAACCCTCTAATGAGTTGTTTCGAGTTTGGTGTGGAGGAAGTTTTCAAGGATCAAGAGAGGAGTATGATGCAATATGATCAAGAAGAGTGAAAAGTCTAAGCTTGGGGATGCCCCGGTGGTTCATCCCTGCATATTTCAAGAAGACTCAAGCATCTAAGCTTGGGGATGCCCAAGGCATCCCCTTCTTCATCGACAAAATTATCAGGTTCCTTCTCTTGAAACTATATTTTTATTCGGTCACATCTTATGTACTTTACTTGGAGCGTCTGTGTTGCTTTTATTTTCATTTTGTTATTTTCATTCTCTGAATAAATACATGCTTGTGTGGGAGAGAGACACGCTCCACTGTTGCATATGAACACATGTGTTCTTAGATTTACTTTTAATGTTCATGGCGAAGGTTGAAACTGCTTCGTTAATTGTTATATGGTTGGAAACGGGAAATGCTACATGTAGTAATTGGTAAAATGTCTTGGATAATGTGATACTTGGCAATTGTTGTGCTCATGTTTAAGCTCTTGCATCATATACTTTGCACCCATTAATGAAGAAACACTTAGAGCTTGCTAATTTGGTTTGCATATTTGGTTTCTCTAGAGTCTAGATAACATCTAGTATTGAGTTTTGAACAACAAGGAAGACGGTGTGGAGTCTTATAATGTTTACAATGTGTCTTTTATGTGAGTTTTGCTGTACCGTTCATCCTTGTGTTTGTTTCAAATAACCTTGCTAGCCTAAACCTTGTATCGAGAGGGAATACTTCTCATGCATCCAAAATCCTTGAACCAACCACTATGCCATTTGTGTCCACCATACCTACCTACTACATGGTATTTATCCGCCATTCCAAAGTAAATTGCTTGAGTGCTACCTTTAAAATTCCATCATTCACCTTTGCAATATATAGCTCATGGGACAAATAGCTTAAAAACTATTGTGGTATTGAATATGTACTTATGCACTTTATCTCTTATTAAGTTGCTTGTTGTGCGATAACCATGTTTACGGGGACGCCATCAACTCTTTGTTGAATATCATGTGAGTTGCTATGCATGTTCGTCTTGTCCGAAGTAAGGGCGGTTTTCACAATCAAATGGTTTGAGTATGCATACTGTTAGAGAAGAACATTGGGCCGCTAACTAAAGCCATGAATCATGGTGGAAGTTTCAGTTTGGACATAAAACCTCAATCTCTTATGAGAATATTAATCTGTTGTTGAATGCTTAAGCATTAAAAGAGGAGTCCATTATCCGTTGTCTATGTTGTCCCGGTATGGGTGTCTAAGTTGAAGAATGATCAAAAGCGAGAAATCCAATGCGAACTTTCTCCTTAGACCCTTGTACAAGGCGGCATAGAGGTACCCCTTTGTGACACTTGGTTGAAACATATGTTATGCAATGATGATCGGTGTTAACCCAAGCTAATTAGGACAAGGTGCGGGCACTATTAGTACACTATGCATGAGGCTTGCAACTTGTAAGATATAATTTACATAACTCATATGCTTTATTACTACCGTTGACAAAATTGTTTCATGTTTTCAAAATAAAAGCTCTAGCACAAATATAGCAATCGATGCTTTCCTCTTTGAAGGACCATTCTCTTTACTTTTATGTTGAGTCAGTTCACCTATCTCTCTCCACCTCAAGAAGCAAACACTTGTGTGAACTGTGCATTAATTCCTACATATTTGCATATTGTACTTGTTATATTACTCTATGTTGACAACTATCCATGAGATATACATGTTACAAGTTGAAAGCAACCGCTGAAACTTAATCTTCCTTTGTTTTGCTTCAATACCTTTACTTTGATTTATTGCTTTATGAGTTAACTCTTATGCAAGACTTATTGATGCTTGTCTTGAAGTACTATTCATGAAAAGTCTTTGCTTTATGATTCACTTGTTTACTCATGTCATTACCATTGTTTTGATCGCTGCATTCATTACATATGTTTACAAATAGTATGATCAAGGTTATGATGGCATGTCACTTCGTAAATTATCTTTGTTATCGTTTTACCTGCTCGGGACGAGCGAGAACTAAGCTTGGGGATGCTGATACGCCTCCGGCGTATCGATAATTTCTTATGTTCCATGCCATATTATTGATGATACCTACATGTTTTATGCACACTTTATGTCATATTCGTGCATTTTCCGGAACTAACCTATTAACAAGATGCCGAAGAGCCGATTCTGTGTTTCTACGCTGTTTTTGGTTTCGGAAATCCTAGTAACGAAATATTCTCGGAATTGGACGAAATCAAGACCCGGGTCCCTATTTTTCCCGGAGCCTTCCGAACACCCGAGAGCCGCCGGAGGGAGCCACGGGGGCCCCACACCACACCCGGCGCGGCCGGAGGGGGCCGCGCCGCCCTATGGTGTGGGCCCCCGAGCCCCTCCGAGGCTGCCCTTCCGCCTATTTAAAGCCTCCGTCGCGAAAACCCCGAGGCGAAAAACCACGATACGGAAAACCTTCCGGAGCCGCCGCCATCGCGAAGCCAAGATGCCGGGGACAGGAGTCTCCGTTTCGGCACCCTGCCGGAGCGGGGAAGTGCCCCGGAAGGCTTCTCCATCGACACCGCTGCCATCTCCACCGCCATCTTCATCACCGCTGCTTGCTCCCATGAGGAGGGAGTAGTTCTCCATCGAGGCTCGGGGCATGTACCGGTAGCTATGTGGTTCATCTCTCTCATATGTACTTCAATACAATAATCTCATGAGCTGCCTTACATGATTGAGATTCATATGATGATGCTTGTAATCTAGATGTCACTATGCTAGTCAAGTGAGTTTTACTTATGTGATCTCCGGAGACTCCTTGTCCCACGTGTGTAAAGGTGACAGTGTGTGCACCGTGTGGGTCTCTTAGGCTATATTTCACAGAATACTTACTCACTCGTTATGAATGGCGTAGTGAAGTGCTTATTTATATCTCTTTATGATTGCAATGTGTTTTGTATCACAATTTATCTATGTGCTACTCTAGTGATGTGTTATTAAAGTAGTTTTATTCCTCCTACACGGTGTAATGGTGACGGTGTGTGCATCCGTGTTAGTACTTGGCGTATGCTATGATCATGATCTCTTGTAGATTGTGAAGTTAACTATTGCTATGATAGTATTGATATGATCTATTCCTCCTACATAGTGTGAAGGTGACGAGTGTGCATGCTGTGTTAGTACTTGGTTTAGTCGTGTTGATCTTTCTTGCACTCTAAGGTTATTTAAATATGAACATTGAATTGTGGAGCTTGTTAACTCCGGCATTGAGGGTTCGTGTAATCCTACGCAATGTGTTCATCATCCAACAAGAGTGTAGAGTATGCATTTATCTATTCTCGTTATGTGATCAATGTTGAGAGTGTCCACTAGTGAAAGTCTAATCCCTAGGCCTTGTTCCTAAATATCGCTATCGTTTGCTTGTTTACTTGTTTTTATCGCGTTACTACGATGCGTTACTACCGCTACCATATTACCACCATCAACTACACGCCGTTACTACTGCTCATATTCATTCATACCACCTGTATTTCACTATCTCTTCGCCGAACTAGTGCACCTATTAGGTGTGTTGGGGACACAAGAGACTTCTTGCTTTGTGGTTGCGGGGTTGCATGAGAGGGATATCTTTGACCTCTTCCTCCCCGAGTTCGATAAACCTTGGGTGATCCACTTAAGGAAAACTGCTGCTCGTTCTACAAACCTCTGCTCTTGGAGGCCCAACACTGTCTACAAGAATAGAAGCTCCCGTAGACATCAAGCACTTTTCCGGCGCCGTTGCCGGGGAGGAAAGGTAAAAAGGCACTCATACTCCGGTTCCGGGTAACGATGCTTTTCCGGCGCCATTGTGTTTGTGCTCGAAGCTATTTCCTTTAGATCCCGCAATTGCATCTTTTTGTTTCTTGTTTACACTAGTTTGGCATAATGGACAACAATGAGCTTCTTATTCTATTTCCTGATTTAAAACATGGATTGTTTGATGCGAAAATTAAAAAACCTATGAAATCTTATTTGCATGCTTGGTAGTAATATTAGTATGAACGCTTTGAACACCATTGTTGATAATGATATAGAAAGTTCTAAGCTTGGGGAAGCTGGTTTTCATGATCTTTTTAGTCCCCAAGCATTGAGGAGAAAATTTTCTTTGATGATACTTTGCCTCCTATTTATGATGATTATAATAGTGGTCTTTTGGTACAACCTACTATGGAGAGTAAATTTTGTTGTGATTATACTATGCCTCCTACACTTGATGAGAATAATAATGATAGCTACTTTGTTGAATTTGCTCCCACTATTACCAATAAAATTGATTATGCTTATGTGGAGAGTAATAATTTTTTGCATGAGACTCATGATAAGAATGCTTTATGTGATAGTTATATTGTTGAGTTTGCTCATGATGCTACTGAAAGTTATTATGAGAGAGGAAAATATGGTTGTAGAAATTTTCATGTTACTAAAACACCTCTCTATGAGCTGAAATTTTTGAAGTTACTCGTGTTTTATCCTCTTATGCTTGTCACTTTGTTCTTCATGAATTCATTTGTGTACAAGATGCCTCTTCATAGGAAGCATGTTAGACTTAAATGTGTTTTGAATTTGCCTCTTGATGCTCTCTTTTGCTTCAAATACTATTTCTTGCGAGTGCATCATTAAAACTCGCTGAGCCCATCTTAACGGCTATAAAGAAAGAACTTCTTGGGAGATAACCCATGTGTTTATTTTGCTACAGTACTTTTATTTTGTATTTGAGTCTTGGAAGTTGTTTACTACTGTAGCAACCTCTCCTTATCTTAGTTTTATGTTTTGTTGTGCCAAGTAAAGTCTTTGATAGTAAAGTAAGTACTAGATTTGGATTACTGCGCAGTTCCAGATTTCTTTGCTGTCACGAATCTGGGTCTACCTCCCTGTAGGTAGCTCAGAAAATTAAGCCAATTTACGTGCATGATCCTCAGATATGTACGCAACTTTCATTCAATTTGAGCATTTTCATTTGAGCAAGTCTGGTGGCCTAATAAAATCCATCTTTACGGACTGTTCTGTTTTGACAGATTCTGCCTTTTATTTCGCATTGCCTCTTTTGCTATGTTGGATGAATTTCTTTGATCCATTAATGTCCAGTAGCTTTATGCAATGTCCAGAAGTGTTAAGAATGATTGTGTCACCTCTGAACATGTTAATTTTTATTGTGCACTAACCCTCTAATGAGTTGTTTCGAGTTTGGTGTGGAGGAAGTTTTCAAGGATCAAGAGAGGAGTATGATGCAATATGATCAAGAAGAGTGAAAAGTCTAAGCTTGGGGATGCCCCGGTGGTTCATCCCTGCATATTTCAAGAAGACTCAAGCATCTAAGCTTGGGGATGCCCAAGGCATCCCCTTCTTCATCGACAAAATTATCAGGTTCCTTCTCTTGAAACTATATTTTTATTCGGTCACATCTTATGTACTTTACTTGGAGCGTCTGTGTGCTTTTATTTTCATTTTGTTATTTTCATTCTCTGAATAAATACATGCTTGTGTGGGAGAGAGACACGCTCCACTGTTGCATATGAACACATGTGTTCTTAGATTTACTTTTAATGTTCATGGCGAAGGTTGAAACTGCTTCGTTAATTGTTATATGGTTGGTAACGGGAAATGCTACATGTAGTAATTGGTAAAATGTCTTGGATAATGTGATACTTGGCAATTGTTGTGCTCATGTTTAAGCTCTTGCATCATATACTTTGCACCCATTAATGAAGAAACACTTAGAGCTTGCTAATTTGGTTTGCATATTTGGTTTCTCTAGAGTCTAGATAACATCTAGTATTGAGTTTTGAACAACAAGGAAGACGGTGTGGAGTCTTATAATGTTTACAATGTGTCTTTTATGTGAGTTTTGTCTGTACCGTTCATCCTTGTGTTTGTTTCAAATAACCTTGCTAGCCTAAACCTTGTATCGAGAGGGAATACTTCTCATGCATCCAAAATTCTTGAACCAACCACTATGCCATTTGTGTCCACCATACCTACCTACTACATGGTATTTATCCGCCATTCCAAAGTAAATTGCTTGAGTGCTACCTTTAAAATTCCATCATTCACCTTTGCAATATATAGCTCATGGGACAAATAGCTTAAAAACTATTGTGGTATTGAATATGTACTTATGCACTTTATCTCTTATTAAGTTGCTTGTTGTGCGATAACCATGTTTCAGGGGACGCCATCAACTCTTTGTTGAATATCATGTGAGTTGCTATGCATGTTCGTCTTGTCCGAAGTAAGGGCGGTTTTCACAATCAAATGGTTTGAGTATGCATACTCGTTAGAGAAGAACATTGGGCCGCTAACTAAAGCCATGAATCATGGTGGAAGTTTCAGTTTGGACATAAAACCTCAATCTCTTATGAGAATATTAGTTGTTGTTGAATGCTTAAGCATTAAAAGAGGAGTCCATTATCACGTTGTCTATGTTGTCCCGGTATGGGTGTCTAAGTTGAAGAATGATCAAAAGCGAGAAATCCAATGCGAACTTTCTCCTTAGACCCTTGTACGAGCGGCATAGAGGTACCCCTTTGTGACACTTGGTTGAAACATATGTTATGCAATGATGATCGAGTGTTAACCCAAGCTAATTAGGACAAGGTGCGGGCACTATTAGTACACTATGCATGAGGCTTGCAACTTGTAAGATATAATTTACATAACTCATATGCTTTATTACTACCGTTGACAAAATTGTTTCATGTTTTCAAAATAAAAGCTCTAGCACAAATATAGCAATCGATGCTTTCCTCTTTGAAGGACCATTCTCTTTACTTTTATGTTGAGTCGGTTCACCTATCTCTCTCCACCTCAAGAAGCAAACACTTGTGTGAACCGTGCATTAATTCCTACATATTTGCATATTGTACTTGTTATATTACTCTATGTTGACAACTATCCATGAGATATACATGTTACAAGTTGAAAGCAACCGCTGAAACTTAATCTTCCTTTGTGTTGCTTCAATACCTTTACTTTGATTTATTGCTTTATGAGTTAACTCTTATGCAAGACTTATTGATGCTTGTCTTGAAGTACTATTCATGAAAAGTCTTTGCTTTATGATTCACTTGTTTACTCATGTCATTACCATTGTTTTGATCGCTGCATTCATTACATATGTTTACAAATAGTATGATCAAGGTTATGATGGTATGTCACTTCAGAAATTATCTTTGTTATCGTTTTACTCGCTCGGGACGAGCAGAACTAAGCTTGGGGATGCTGATACGCCTCCGGCGTATCGATAATTTCTTATGTTACATGCCATATTATTGATGATACCTACATGTTTTATGCACACTTTATGTCATATTCGTGCATTTTCTGGAACTAACCTATTAACAAGATGCCGAAGAGCCGATTCTGTTGTTCGCTGTTTTTGGTTTCAGAAATCCTAGTAACGAAATATTCTCGGAATTGGACGAAATCAAGACCCAGGTCCCTATTTTTCCCGGAGCCTTCCGAACACCCGAGAGCCGCCGAGGGAAGCCCCGGGGGCCCCACACCACACCTGGCGCGGCCGGAGGGGGGCCGCGCCGCCCTATGGTGTGGGCCCCCGAGCCCCCTCCGAGGCTGCCCTTCCGCCTATTTAAAGCCTCCGTCGCGAAAACCCCGAGGCGAAAAACCACGATACGGAAAACCTTCCGGAGCCGCCGCCATCGCGAAGCCAAGATCCGGGGGACAGGAGTCTCCGTTCCGGCACCCTGCCGGAGCGGGGAAGTGCCCCGAAGGCTTCTCCATCGACACCGCTGCCATCTCCACCGCCATCTTCATCACCGCTGCTTGCTCCCATGAGGAGGAGTAGTTCTCCATCGAGGCTCGGGGCTGTACCGGTAGCTATGTGGTTCATCTCTCTCCTATGTACTTCAATACAATAATCTCATGAGCTGCCTTACATGATTGAGATTCATATGATGATGCTTGTAATCTAGATGTCACTATGCTAGTCAAGTGAGTTTTACTTATGTGATCTCCGGAGACTCCTTGTCCCACGTGTGTAAAGGTGACGAGTGTGTGCACCGTGTGGGTCTCTTAGGCTATATTTCACAGAATACTTACTCACTGTTATGAATGGCATAGTGAAGTGCTTATTTATATCTCTTTATGATTGCAATGTGTTTTGTATCACAATTTATCTATGTGCTACTCTAGTGATGTGTTATTAAAGTAGTTTTATTCCTCCTACACGGTGTAATGGTGACAGTGTGTGCATCCGTGTTAGTACTTGGCGTATGCTATGATCATGATCTCTTGTAGATTGTGAAGTTAACTATTGCTATGATAGTATTGATATGATCTATTCCTCCTACATAGTGTGAAGGTGACGAGTGTGCATGTCTGTGTTAGTACTTGGTTTAGTCGTGTTGATCTTTCTTGCACTCTAAGGTTATTTAAATATGAACATTGAATTGTGGAGCTTGTTAACTCCGGCATTGAGGGTTCGTGTAATCCTACGCAATGTGTTCATCATCCAACAAGAGTGTAGAGTATGCATTTATCTATTCTGTTATGTGATCAATGTTGAGAGTGTCCACTAGTGAAAGTCTAATCCCTAGGCCTTATTCCTAAATATCGCTATCGCTGCTTGTTTACTCGTTTTCTTGCGTTACTACTCGCTGCGTTACTATCGCTACCATATTACCACCATCAACTACACGCCGTTACTATCTGCTCATATTCATTCATACCACCTGTATTTCACTATCTCTTCGCCGAACTAGTGCACCTATTAGGTGTGTTGGGGACACAAGAGACTTCTTGCTTTGTGGTTGCGGTGGTTGCATGAGAGGGATATCTTTGACCTCTTCCTCCCTGAGTTCGATAAACCTTGGGTGATCCACTTAAGGGAAAACTGCTGCTGTTCTACAAACCTCTGCTCTTGGAGGCCCAACACTGTCTACAAGAATAGAAGCTCCCGTAGACATCAGGGGGTCAGAAGTTCCTGTTTCGGCACCCTGCCGGGACGAGGATCGACCCCCGGAGCCTTCTCCATCGATGCCACCGCCTCCATCATGCTCCGCGAGTAGTTCCCCCATGGACTACGTGTTCTAGTAGTAGCTAGTTGGTACTCTCTCCCATGTATTTCAATACAATGATCTCATGAGCTGCTTTACATGATTGAGATCCATCTGATGTAATCGGTGTTGTGTTTGTTGGGATCTGATGAATTGTTACATTATGATCAGTCTATCTATATAAGTTTGTAAAGTTATTGTTGCTGCAACCTTGTTGTGTTTAATGCTTGTCACTAGTGCACGAGTGACATGATCTTAGATTTAAGATCTATAATTATTTGCTTAGATTGTATCTACAAGTTGTTTGCACATGTCTATGTCCGGAACCCGAGGCCCCAGAGTGACAGCAACTGGGATAACTGGAGGGGATGGCTTAGATATGAGGATCCCATGTTTTCACCAAGTGTTAATGCTTTGCTCCGGTGCTCTATTAAAAGGAGTATCTTAATTACCAGTAGATTCCCTTGAGGCCCGGCTGCCACCGGCTGGTAGGACAAAAGATGTTATGCAAGTTTCTCATTGCGAGCACGTGTGACTATATATGGAAAACATGCCTACATGATTAATAGACTGGATGTTCTGTCTTAATGCTATTACAATCCTATCAATTGCCCAACTGTAATTTGTTCATCCAACACTTGTTATTGGAGAGTTACCACTAGTGTAGATAGCTGGGAACCCCGGTCCATCTTTCATCATCAAATACTCACTCGGTCCTATATGCCATTAGAAGTAGTATCAACTATTTTCTGGTAACATTGCCTCTGTGTTACTGCTACTGCTGTTGTGTTACTGTTACTATTGCTCTCATATTACTGCTGCTTTCACATCACCCCTGTTACTAGTGCTTTTCCAGGTGCAGCTGAATTGACAACTCAGTTGTTAAGGCTTATAAGTATTCTTTGTCTCCCCTTGTGTCGAATCAATAAATTTGGTTTTACTTCCCTCGAAGACTGTTGCGATCCCCTATACTTGTGGGTTATTACCGACGCTGACGGCATCGGTGGGAGGGAGTTCGAGGGAGGGAGGGGATGGAGGCGATGGGATTTGAGCCCCCGTCGGCGCCCTAGGTAGCACCGCGGGAGGGAAGGGCAGGTTAGGGTTAGGGACTAAACTAATCGTCTCCAAATTATGCATCAACACATGATGACAGGGATAGCATGTCGGAGAAAATTAGGCACACGTGTCTCAAAAGGATGTTGCTCGTTGGCTTAATTATTTGGAAACTATACTTACACAACTACATGGCTGCATGAATGATATAACTAAAAATGGGCACTACGTTAAGGAAAATTGTAAATGGAGACCGAGCTACATTAGATTTTTATATTTAAAAAATAAAAAATCATATTTAAAGTTAAAAAAAAAAACTGAAATAAAATTGTAAATGTAGGCAATGATAAAATCTACAAGCATGCAAAATCTTAATGTGAAATTCTTTGTATTTTAGGTTACGCACAAATTAAAAAATCTGATAAGTTTTATAGTTTTGAAATGCACTATTCACTATACTCAGATTCACACATTTGTTATTTTTGTGTAGCCTAATTTCACATTGAGAATTTGCACATTTATAGATTTCATTATTGGGAACATCAAGAATTTTAGCAGAATTTTTGAAAACCTTCAAATATGATTTTGATTTTTCAAAAATAAAGAGCTACATATAGCTCGGCCTCCATTTCTCCACTAGGTACGCCCTCGCAAAACAATGCCATGCACTAGTTCTTGTCTTTTATATCTCCCATATTATTTCACATATATCCATCGGAGAGAATGGATGCTAAAGTCTAGTATATATTTTGGGGACAAATATAGTGTAAGCATCTGCACACTCGTATTACTCTTGGAGATATGAGCTTTCACATTATTTTGTGTGAATTCCAGTTTTTTATCATTTAATTTTGCATTTATACTAAAACTTTGTGTAGATTATTTCAGTTAAGAAATATTTATTCCATTTTGATACGTGTTTGTTGGGAACGGTGTGAGGTGATGATCGAGATTTGAACACATCACTAGAACAAGGAGGAATGTAGAAGATGGAGAATAAAGGATTTGCATGATCATTGACGACGCTCTTTGAGTTTACACATTGGTCTCACGCCACATCGACCCAACAATCCCATCTAGGGCCAAATACTACATCGGGGAAAAATCGGGTAAAAAAACATAGATGGCCATTTTTATAGAACATTCATCGAGGTAATTTGTGTGATGGATGTAAAAATAAAGGTAAAAAGATGAATTCACTGTAAAAAATTTGAAAAAAATCTCCAAATAAGTGCCTAGTCACATCCCGAATTCCCTTTCCATCGGTCGTGTTTTCTGATACCCATAAGGGCTTACATAAGGCCACTCAATAAATCTCAACTTATGTACGAACAAGTACATACATATAAAAAAGGGATCTACCTTAGATGTAGATCTAAATTTAAAGAAAAACTAATTGAGGTGTGTCTTCTAGTGTTTCCTCTCCGAACTAGCGGGGTAGGTGATGGTTTTCTGTTTCAGTACACCCCCTCCAAAACTCAAATACATCGAGGGTTTGTTATTTGGATAAACTGGAGTACTATATGGCACTTGATAATTTCTGTTGCAAGTGTCGAAACAAGCGCCTATATAGTTGCATCCCGACTTCTCTAGGAGTAGCTTATAATGTTCGGCTGAGCCTCTTTTCTGATAGCCATACTGCAGTGACTTCGTACTCAATAAGTCTCAGCGATGTGAGAAAATCATGTTTGATTATGCTAATGTATGAACCTGTTGCAATACTAAGAAAATAATAAGGTACGAACAAGTTGTACATAACAAAAGGCCATGACAACATGTCAATCTACCATTCCAAGAAATTAGATGTCTTGTACTAATACAGCACTACGTACTTCCTCTCCGTATGAAACAAGCGTTGTACCATGGATATCTACTGTTTCTTGGTGATCAAAAGATACAAAGGGCTTTCGTGGCACATGTCGATGCCAAAGAGACGAAAGCAGGTCTCCTTGAAGGCCCATATCTCGACAACATCGCCGACCTTGAAGCCGCTTCTGTTGATGAAGTCCATGTACCCTTCTCCCTTGATAACGGTGCCGGCGCTGCTATCCCACCGCGACAGCTGCAGCTCCCTGATGCCGGCGCAGGGCTCGACCACGAGCACAGGAAGCCCGCCGTGCTTCTTCCCCTGTCGCTTGGTCCGCTTCTCCCCTGGGACCTTGGGCGTCTTCTTCGGCAGTTTTGGTGGTCGTGGGCATTCCTCGTGCAGGAGGCTAGCTGCCTTGCGCTCCAGAGGGGAGAGCATGGGCCGGAGGTTGCGCATGACGCCCTCGTTCGGCAGACGGAACCGGTTCTGGTGCCCGTCCAGGTCGGTGCCGGTCACTGTCTTCTCGGCGATGAAGTGCACCGGCAGATCGAAGCGGAGTCTCAGGTGCGGGAGCAGCCCACTGCGTAGCCACGGCGGCTCGGCGTGGACGACGGCGGGAGCGATCTTCGCCTTCTTCGGAGCGACGGCGGAGAGCGGGACGGCGTTTATGGGCTGGGGCGACGGCACGAACGGCACCATGGTGAGGGGCATGGCCTCATCATTGGGCAGTTGCTGCTGGTCAGCGGCGGAAGGGACGTAGAGTGGCAGCGTCGTCGTCGTCATCTCCGTGGTGAGGAGATGGCTGGTTCCGGCGACGAAGTCCATGGTCGGTGAATGTGTGTTCGTCGATCAACTGGGTTCGCGGCAGCAAGCGAATTGGATGCGTCGTCGTATGGTATGCAGGCAGCTGTGTCCCGGTGATGAATCGATGGATCAATGGATGGATGTAGAATTGCAGAGCGGCGGTACATATGCATATATATCGATGGAGCGATCCATCCCGAGTCGATCTGCCTACGGAGTTCGCCTCCGACTCGAACACGGGACGATGTCAGTTGGAAGCCGCGGGCAAAATCAGCTGAGCACGATCGAATCCGTACGAGACTCCTATTCCATATCCCAACATATGGTGAGTGAGCTACGCCGAACTGATTCTTGGGCAGATGTGCTGGACGAGTCCGGCCCACCATAATCTTTTCACAGACTAGTCGAGTGCCATGCGTAAGAATGTCAATTAACCTGCACTTCTTTCGAACTTTGGCAACAAATAAATTGCTCAATCACTACTTTATTTATTTTTATATTTTTTTTTGTGAAAATACCAACACTTCGATTAAAAATCATCAATTGCAGTACAAAGAGCCCAAAAAATAACAAAGTTTACAAATAGATCAATGTACCATCTAGCGATGACTATAAACACTAACATGAGCACTCACCCCTCTATCACCGGAGCCGACATTATCGTAGTAAAACTTGTTGTAGTAGGGGAACGATCCATGGCTCGTCTGCAGTCGGAGTCCAGCTCCAACTACTGAACTCCAACTAGAACACGAGATGTGAGTTGCATGGCGCCTGTGCTTGATTTCGCCTGTGATTCCCATAATCCCATTCCATATCTCGACCAATTGTACACGGTTTGCACTTTCTTTCCAAAAGAGTAACAGAATTAAGCTGCGTTGATGCACAAATATAAAGGTTAAAACTATGAATTCACTGTAAAATACTTTAAGAAAAAATTATGTCTACAAACAAGTGCCTAGTGCCCTAGACACATCCTTAATTCCCCTTTTTATAGCCGTAATGGCTTCCATAAGATCACTCAGAAAATCTCAACTCCTACAAAGGGAAACCCACTTTTCTCTCTCTGGCAACGCTCACATGGGCATCGGGGAGGCAACCCTAGTTGCCCTTCTCCGACCCCCTCCTTCCATCCTCTGTTGCCTCCCTCTCCTCGTAGCCGCGGGCGGTGGCGGGGTCCGCCCATCTCCCTCGGGTTGAGATGGCGTGTTTTGGGCACTGTGTGCTGGCAAGAGGCGTGGTGCTCCGGTTGCGGTATGGAGTCTTCGTGGCGCGTCCGTGGCAGCAACAACTATCCAGGAACGCACCAAGCTGGTCGTGGCGAGGACAGGATTTGCATGGTCCTTAGACGGCGACGGGCAGTGGAGCTGGCCAAGGATATCATGGGATTTGGCCTAGATCTTGCCCCATCTATGACCGATTTAGGTGTGGGTAGGCCTGCTATACCAGTCGTCTCAAGAGTTCCCGGTACACCTAGGAACCGACCCTGGCCATGGTCTGGTTGGAGCGTTGGATCCGGGCAAACATGCCTAGATCTAGCGACTAATCAGCAGTCCTATTTTAGTTATACCTCGCTATCTGAGAGCTGATAGCTGACTTGGTCCTCACCTTTCCACCCAGGATGATAGATCTTGGATGTCGGGTGGCGGCCTCGTGAGGGTGGACCGCGCTCACGACTCCTAGGGGAGTGGTGTGGTGGTCTCTCCCTTCGGTCATGTGGACGGAGAACGGTGGGGCGGCGGGGGATCCTGGTGTTGGCGGTGCTTCAACAAAGGAAGCTCGCAGACCATGATGTGGAGGCCTAACTCGAGGACAGCTAGCGGTCTGAGTTCTCGAGAGCACTACAAAGATTTTACCGAGTGAAAACTTCAGCGGAACGGCGGCGATGCATGAGAGTGTCACCGTAACTCACTTGCAGTGTTGTTGTAGGTACCTTCTCCGAGGTAGAGCTTCATGTGAAGACCCTCAACCATCGTGTTCTCGACAACGATGGCGCAGTGCATTGTTATCCTATTGGAGGCGTCGTTGTCAAGCTCCGATTCATTTTTATCTCGTTCTGGTGTCTTCGGTGGCAATTTCGTGTTCTCCGTGTACTTTTCTTTTGCTTATCTTTTATATGCTATGTAAGAGGATTTCATCATCACCTTATATCGGTTTAATCGTTGTGGTTTCTTTTATGTTCTGAACTTATGTACGAACAAGTACGTATATATAAAAAGTTTCTACCTTAGATGTCCATCTACATTTGAAAGAAAACTAATTCTGGCGTGTTTCCTCTCCAAACTGACGTGGTAGGTGATCTAAATCGTCTATTTGGGTAAATTAACTATGGTATTTGATAATTTATTTTTTCTAAGCGTCCAAACGAGAACCAAGTTGCATCCTGACTTCTCTAGCTTATTTTAGCCTCTTTTTTGAGAGTCGTACCGATCTCTAGCTAACTTCACGTCGAGGTTCTCTGACAATGGCCATGGCCAACAGAGAAGAACGATGTTGGAGTGCATGGAGGGCCCAGGATGCGCGGCGCGGGGAGAAGACACTGCATCAGTGATGGCTTGATGGGTTCTCCGGCGATGGCCGTGGCTCGGGGGAGAAGCGAGGCCGGTATGGGGCAGGGAAGAGAGCGGCTGCACTATAGCATCTGCGGGAAGAAGTTTCTAGTTGCATTTGATGAAAACGTGCTACTCTCTCCACCCAACTGATCGGACAATTTGATCCCCGGGAAATGCTCAACGATATCGGTATTATAATTGCTTCGTAACACAGTAAGTCTTAACTGTATTTATTCGAGAATGCACCCTCTAAGATGTACCAAATTTCTAAGAAAATTATATTTGAAATAAAGGTATCGAATATATATATAACACTAATAAGAAAATTAAGGTACGAACAAGTACATTACAAAAGGCCATGGCTAGATGTCAATCTAGTACATTTCAAGAAGTAAGATGCCTCATCTACTATTTTCGGCTGTTTTCTACTATTTTCAGCCTCTCCGTATATGAAACTAACAGGGTAACATGCATCTACTCTTTCTTGGTGATCAAAAGATAGAGAGGACTGTCATGGCACAAGTCCTCCCCGAAGAGACGGAAGTAGGTCTCCTTGAAGGCCCAGATCTTGACGACGTCGTCGACCTTGAAACCGCATCTGTTGATGAAGTCCATGTACCCTTCTCCCTTGATGACGGTGCCGGCGCTGCTATCCCATCGCGACAGCTGCAGCTCCCTTATGCCGGCGTGGGGCTCGGCCACGAGCACGGGAAGCCCGCCGTGCTTCTTCCCCTGTCTCTTGGCCCGCTTCTCCCCTGGGACCTTGGGCAGCTTCGGCTGCTTGGGTGGTCTTGGGCACTGCTCATGCAGGAGGCTGGCGGCCTTGCGCTCCAGAGGGGAGAGCATGGGCCGGAGGTTGCGCATGACGCCCTCGTTCGGCAGACGGAAGCGGTTCTGGTGCCCGTCCAGGTCGGTGCCGGTCACGGTCTTCTCGGCGATGAAGTGCACCGGCAGGTCGAAGCGGAGCCTCAGGTGCGGGAGCAGCTCACTGCGTAGCCACGGGGGCTCGGCGTGGACGATGGCGGTAGCCATCTTCGCCTTCTTGGGGGCGACGGCGGAGAGAGGGACGGCGTTTATCGGCTCGCGCGATGGCACGAACGGCACCAGAGCTCGGGCGGACGCCTGGGCGGTGATGGCCTCGTCATTGGCCTGTCGTTGCTGGTCTGCGGCGGAAGGGACGTAGAGAGCCAGCGTCGTCGTCGGCTGCTCCTCCGTGCGCCGCCGCATGCTGCTGGCGTCGTGCGGCGCCATGGCCGTAGCGAGGGAACTGCTGGTTCGGTCGATGAGGAACATGGTCGCCGAATGCGTGTTCGTCAATCGACTTGCGTCGCGGCGGCAGGCAGGTTGTCCCGGCGAGCAATCGATGGAGCAATGGGTGGATGCTGGCCAGGAGAGTGCTGGAGTATATATATATATACGAGCGATCCATGGCGCGTCTGGAGTCGGAGTCCGGCTCCGACTGGAACACAAGATGTCAGTTGCAATCAGCGGGCATAGCCAGCTGAGCGCGTGCTCGAGTCCGTCTGTGATTCCCATTCCATACCTCGACGCCTGGAAACTTTGGTAGACCCAGCTGATTGTATGACGGATGTGTGCGACGCGGTTTGCACTTTCCTTCCGAAGGACTAACCGAACTAAACTGCAGGGAAGATGTGCTCCCCAAGTCCGACGCCAGCAAGAAAAATGGACATCTTCGGATTCGTTCGACGGCCAAGGAGGTTTTCTCTATCCTTCTATGTCATATTTTTGTTACCAAAACACGTGACAGTTCTCTGAATTACACTAACATTACTTCATATCTGGTTTCAAAAGGAAAATTGGTTCAAACCACTAATACACATACGTTTCATAGGTTGAGACAAAAGGTGTTTGGACTATGGAGATCTTACATATGTACAATATACTAAGTTAACTATGTACAGTTGTAGAGCCTGCAGGGACTGGGTCAGAACTCGAAACCTCCATTCAGTTGAACAGATAGAGATGGTCTTCCCATCATCCCATGTCATCAAGGGGTGCTTCCATAGTGATTACTGTCAAAAACTGCAGGCTTCACCATTCACCGGCGATGGTTGTACTTGGTAGCCATCATGCTTTTGTGTAGGCAAGTGATGGACTGGTATAACTGGTCTTTTGAATTACACTACTCCAGTACTACTACATATTTGGTTCGAGAAGAAAAACTGGTCCAAACCACATCCACGTATACGCTTCATAGGTTGACAAACTAGCTACCTCCAGAATATAAAAGGAGTGACTACGGGCATTGAACAATATGTACACTATACTATCAATGTACAGCTGGATGGGCGAGATCAGAACTCAAAACCTCCATTCAGTTGAACAGATAATGATGGCCTTCCCATGTTATCAAGGGGTGCTTCCATGGTGATTACAACCCCCGAACTGCGGACTTCACCATTCGTCTTAGATCGCCCAAGCTGCCATACCATAGCACCATAATTACAAGGGCATCAGTCCGTGCTTTGTAGTAGAACACGTTGATAAGGAACACTTGCATAAACAAGATCTGAAGGGCTTACAGAAAGAGACGTGAAAGCCGAAGGATGTCTTGAGCAAGACAAGCCGTACATCACACTGAGTTCCTCCTTCAATGAATGGACAATCTCTGCCTTTATGCCAGGATCACTTCCTCCGAAAGTGGGGCAAACACTGGTGCAAATGGTTACATGGATGAGATTGTTCAATAAAAAACGTGCAATACATGATTGCAAAAAAAGTACTGGTACAGAAGAAGTCTACGTAGTTCACTAGCTACAGAAACAGAAAATGACTCAAGAAGAATTTGGACTGCCATATGCCAAATAATGAACATACTAATGCAAGTGTGATATGCTGAGAGGCAGATGGAGCGTGATCCAAATTCACATGTTTTGATATTGTTTCACTCGGTAACATTTAATATTAACCAATTGCCAGTTTGACACTAGCTATGGGCAAACCTCCAAACCATTGACATCATAGCAGTAAGGACAAAGACCCAGCAAATACAACAAACTGAATATTTTAATTATGACTAATAGCAATCCAGCTTCTTACTGAGTTGAGATATCAAAAACAGCTTTGAGCAAGTGTGTATAGTTAACTACCTGACTTGGACGCTCGGTTTCACCATAAGGCCATACTTTTTCCATGCTACAGCTTGGGAAAATTCAAATGACAGAGAATTGTCAGGCCATTGAAATGCAGGGGTAAACCTTGTGCCTTGTGTGCTCTTCAATGAAAAAAAAAACAAATTAAATGACAAGTGAAAGAATCAGTAACTGACTGCAATAAGATTGAGTTGTGTTAAATTATATATCATAAAAATAGCAAGTGTAATATATTTTTTCTGTTTATAATATTATTGTTATTGACAATTCTCCATTTTTTTCCTACCTTAATGAAATGGGCAGAGTGCCTGCCTTTTATGTAAACAAAATAGTTCTAGACTCTAGAAAGTTAAACGTTTTTTAGATTTTACAAACACAAACAAAACTTATGTAATTAGTTAATTACAAAGCTGCCATTAACCAACCTTGAAGGAGAAGCTCAGTTTGGTTTCTCCAGGACATTTTCCATGGACTTGAAGTAATCCACCAACTAATGGGAGAAAACCACTTGCTGTTATCCCCTCACCAGCAACATATGTTAACTGCCCATTTGGAAACTGCACATCCATGAAGGACTGCAAAAAAAAACCATGGGAAGATGATAAGATGGTAGCAAGTGTTAGATATGTAGGATGATGGCCTTCCGTAAATTTGCCAGCTACACAATTGCCAACTAATGAACTTTCACAAACAGTCATGCCAAAAAAATCAGTGCATTCCTTTTAGATTCAAATGTTTCCAACACATTAAAAAGTTATTTGTGCACTGCGCATGGACAAGTTTCATTGTCTTTGTTTTCTTCATAAAATTTGTATCCAAAGTAAATGGCAATGCCTATTGCGACAACAAAAACAGTGATAGCCATCAGACACAAGCATCTTTTGATCACACGATGGTAAAATACAAGGGGAAAGCAAGATAAACATTTGTATAGCTAATCCAGTGGCGGACCTACAGGGTATGCCGTATATGCCACGGCATACCCTGCGGCCGGCCGTGCAAGTGCATCTCCGTTTTAATCAGCTGGCCGGTTAAGCAATCTGAGCTAACACATGCAGCCTTTTTGTCAGGGACATGGATTTTCATGCATGTGTCGTCAGGGACTCAGGGACATCGATTGATAAGATAATGTAGTTCCGCAGCTTCCGCTTAACAACTGTGCAACTGATCACTCGTATGTTTATCAACATATGGGTTTTATTAGTATCCCGTGTAAGCATGCAAGCTAGCTATGGTCATGCACCATGCATCCCTGTTTTACCATGTAGCTATTTTTCAGTATATGGGGCTACTAATTTAGTCTTAGTAGTCTAGTGCATGATTAATTTTAAAATGTTCTGTTGTATTGTTTGTAACATCCTTCTGCACAATTTTACGTTCATTTTGATACAAACTGATTGTATTTTACAGAGTTCCTGAAATGATTACCCCGCGAATTTGAGGTTGCATGCACCAACAAGAATTTAGTTCAATATTAGAACACCCCGTCGACGGTGCATGTGTCCAAGAATTTACCTTTTAAAATATAATAAAAATACATTTTTATCTAATTAGTTTATCATATTTTATAATCTTCATTTTTTTATATGAACTCGTTGTCATTATGCACGTCATAATTTTGGTACGGCATACCTTTCGCCAAAATCCTAGGTCCGCCACTGAGCTAATCCAATTATCCGGCAATTGTTCTTAGTATATAGACTGATGATCCATAAACTCAGTGGCAAGGCTAGCGAGTGTGCAGCCAGCCCACCCAGGTTCGAATCCCCGCCTAGCAGTAATTTCGCTGGGAGGGGCGGACTTTAAATCGGGTTATCATCCTAGCATCCATCCGCAGGGATAGTATCATCCTACCTAACAATGTATAGCCAAGGGAGGGATCATTCCCCTGTTGGTCAACGTTTTAGGATCCATAAAAACTAGTAACTGAAATTGCAATACAGCTGACACTGGATAGATACTAGGAAACAAATCGAAAGCAGAGGGTAAAAGAAGCAAGATAAGGGAAATAACATGTCTACTTACACAGGATACCGGGTTGAGGCACATCATGGACATTAACAACCATTTTTTATGCTTTGACCAGATTGCTGGACATATGGAATGAACTCCGTTCTACAATAAATGAACACGTTTTAAGTACGTGCAGGTAGAAAAATATCAGCCAACCATACACACGAAGAGCTCGAATGGACGATAAGAATAGGTATAGCAACTACTTGATGTGATCGATAATTTAGCACAAACAGGTCCGTAAAATTCATGCATATAATGGAGAATAGTTCAAACGCATAAATAATTAAGAATTGGATCTGCTAGATATGAATTTAGCATTTAAATCATTTTTATGTATCTGGAGGCAGAAATATGGTTGCATTATAGAATCCACATTTTTTGCATCTTAAACTATAGTATTGAGCAGGATGATAAAGCAGGATTTCAGGAAGGAGTAAGGTATTGCAAATTGCAGGCTTCGACGGAACAGTATGAAAAGGGTAGCTAACAGAACAAAAATTGCAAAAAATTAGTATGAAGGAAGACCAGCATTCCCTAATTGTACACCATCACTTGATGATTGCATGAATAATGTAAAAAAATAACATTCAGTTTAAACTGGATACTCTGCATAATATTAACCCTCTCACAGTATAGTTCACATTTTAACCTACATTGTAATGTATATTCAGCCAGAGAGATAATCATCGTTAAAAGAAAAAAGCAAATTATACAATGTTCTCATCAATCATGTGAATGATAAGGAGAAAGTAATGAACATGAGCAATTTCATATATCAAGAGAATGAAAAGTACCTTGCGATCATAACCATACCAAACAAGGTGTTGCTCTGACAGATTAATAGGGAAAAGAAATGTAGAGTCTCGGACAAAAATTATAGGACCCAATTGAATAAGGAAAGGAGGGCCACTGTTATTTCCATAAGTTGGACCACCGCGTGATGCTTCAAACCTCCAGATTTCTCCACGAGCAACTACTGAACCATCAACAGTTTGGTGCCTCGTATTATATGTTGCTGAGACATTTACCCTCCCCTGCATCATCAGAATTACAAGGGTTAGGATTTGTAAACAAGCATATCAAGTGTGTTTTACCATTTCAACATCGCACACCCAGTACAATTAGGCACGTCAAAATCTGTACAGAAATCCATCATACATTTGGAGAAAGAAAGGGTACAACCATTGGTATGCAGAAAGGGTATCTGAATTGTGTGTCCTACTAATTTGCATGCACACAGACACAATCTATCAATTCACACGCTAATCCATCTCAACCAAATAAATGTAAGAGGGATGTTGGCTATTAACCCAACAATTATTCACCTAAACAAATCACGCATAGACACGAGTAGGCATATTTCGCCAAAGGCACCTCACGTGCCTCCTTTTCCCTTTCATTTCTTCCTCACAAATCGTACGCAAGATTACAACCTGCATGCGTATCAAAACAAAGCGCACACATACAAAGAATTGCCTTGGCCAAGCCGTAGATGTCAACTAAGACATGGCTAAGTAGGACTCAGACAGGGCACACTCACAATCGACTAAAATAACAACTAACCAGACACGACAATCACCCAAATAAATCACACATACGCAAGATAGGGATATTTTCCAAAGGCACCTCACGTGGCTCCTTTTCTTTGTATTTCTTACTCACAAGTTATACACAAGATTACAACCTGCAAAATCAAGCTACACGGCAGTTGTATGCAGATTCTCCTTGACCAAGCCGTAAATGACATTTAAGACGTAGCTAGGTAAGACTTGGACAAGGCACAATCAGACTCACCCAATATGACTCCTAACAGGACAGATTAAGTCTTGATTAATTCCAAAAATGAACACAGACAGCTACATCAACTCCTAACAGGACACGACTAAGATTTGATTATTTCCAAAACTGAACACAGACAGTTACATCAACAGAAAGGGCACAATCAGAATCTGCCAACATAATGGCAAACTCCTAGGTCTTCACTTTACATGACTAAGTCGGCAGCATTTGAGCAATGGACACAAACAGCTGCATCAACGAACACATACCCCACAGTTCTACACCCAAATCATCTAAAAAACTTATTTTCATATACACAATCTAACTTTCAAGCAACATCTAACTGCCTGGGTTGAAATATGTAGGTGTGTGTGTGTGGCAGAAAACATACTCCCATCAAATAAGATGCAAATGAGCATCTCTGTACCTTATGTCTCTTAAATCTCCCGAAAGTCCCAATTTCAAATCCGAGCTCGTCATCCTCTTCATCTGACTCATCCACACGCAAAGCCCCGTTCCCAGTAGCTGCAGCGGCACTCCCAGTGGCCGCCGCCGCCGCGGCAGCCGCCACCTCGAGTGGGTCTCTCTCTTCGGCCCTCTCCAAAGCTAGCCCGCCCTGGGCAGCGAGCCCCCTGTCCACCGCCGCGGGCGGCGGTGGATATACCTCCCGCCTCCGGCGCCGCGAGCCCTCCGACAGGAGGAACGGCAGCGGGAGCTGGCGCGACAGGTGCTGCACGGCGCCGCCGAGCCCGGAGCCGGCCTGGCCGAGCCGGTCGCCGATCTCGGCGAGCGAGGCGACGGCGGCGGCCGGGAGGTCGTCGCGCACGAAGGGGACCGGGGGCAGCTCGATGTCGAAGGCGAAGGCGAAGGGGATGAGCTTGTGCGGCGGCTGCACGTGGAGGAGCAGCCCCGAGACGCCCTGCGCGAGGCGGTCGGCCAGGTCCCGCTGCGCGCCCAGCAGCGCGTCCAGCGAGATCTCCATGGATGGGCTAGAGATCGGCGGCGAAATGTGGAGGAGGCGGAGCGGTGGATTCTGCGGTGGTGGGCGGGCGGGCGGGCGGCGGCCTAGCCGGGAATATGCGAAGGCGATAACGGCCTGCTACTTGATCACGGGGGTGGGACCGGGGCCCTTTCTTCAGTTACACAAGTGACAATAGGCAGCTTCCACCACACGCTCTACGCCACGGCATATTGTAGTTGTTATCCATCCATCAGGTGAGATGCAACCCAACCGTGTCGTGATCAACTCCGTTGCCTGAACGTCACCAACCTGGTGCCGTTGGAGAAGCGATCGAGCAGACCGGTGGAGGCAATCTATGAAGAATGCAAAACCCTAGCCCACGATCTTATCAAATAAACTCGACATGTAAGCAATGTAGCTAAAGGAGACCCTCCCACTCTCCCTGACTATTTAGGAAAGAGGAACCGCACTAGGGCATGGCCAATGCTCGAACATGAATAATTGCCTCGTCAATCCACGTAGGCTCGGATGAATCATGACCATAAAAGTGTATATAAAGAGGGAAACCTCTCGTTGACAAAATGCCAAAAAAAAAAAGAGATATAAAGAGGGAAAGATGAGCTTCACTCTTCTCGTTGGTTTAGAATCTAAAAAAGCACATGCTCTCTTTAAAGAAGGGTGTACGCAGAAGAGTGAGTTCAGATAGGAACGCGAGGCGTTGTCGCATGGCTTGTCGCCCGTTCCATGTAGTCGCATATGTTTTTCAGGGCTTGGGTGATGGACCACAAAACTCTTGCCGAGAGCCTCCTCGATGTATTCCCCACGCGTACCAAGTGTGCATGCTCGCTATAATCGATGGATGGGTGTGAGACCATCAAACGCTACGTGTGACAGACACGGTCGAGTTGCCATATATTTGTGCTTTAAACATTCTTGTGCCGTCCTTTCTTGAAAGCATGTATGTCCACCATATCATCAAATTATCTGCTAAAACATGTGCATCAACCATTTCACCGAACTATCTGACTCACTAACTCTCCCATGCAACTCTTTTCTTAGCAATGTGCACCTCAAATATTTTGTGAAACCATAGCATGAACACCTGGCCCCCACGCCTCCCTGCTTTCTACGACGTGGAAGGCTGAAAGGTCCCTTTACAAGTTTCTGCTCCGCGCGCAAAGAGGGTACTCTACCATGCATTGCTTTGTTATTGACTCGTCCACCTCGAATATGTTGTAGATCCCTATAGAAAACACAGTTTATATTCGCAAAAAAACACGGTGTTCGTGTGTTGAGATTATTTTTTCGTCTTGATCACTCGCAAATTGTTTTATTTAACCAAATTTCCTTGTGCGTCATCCACGTAATCTGTAGCAGTGTCCCAACAGGTCGTTCTCTTTTTTCGAGGCTGACGGGGAAAATTCCCACCACTTGTTGCATTCCACAAAAGTAGCATGGTAGGCCCAAGTTCTTCAACCAAATTAGAGAAATTACAGGGGCTTACAAGGGAGTAGAAGACAAATAAATAAAACAAAAGCAAACTAGAAGAAGGGAACACAAAAAGGCAGAGGGAGGTTAGCAACACAAGGCAAAAGGACCTACAGAACCGAGACCAAGCACAGTCGAAGGGCGTCGGATAGCCGAGACTGGGGCGATGACACCGGTGTGTCAACCTCGTGGCCGAAGGGCGATGCAGAGTCGAATCACGCCAAAAGCACGAACCGGAGAAAAGTCATAACCAGCAAGCCACCTCGAGGACCTCAAGCCAGCCGCCAAGGAGGATCTCCGGTGATTACCTCAACACCGGAGGCAAGCATCCCAACGAAACAGGTAGCTGAATACTTGGAGACCAGACATGAGCATACCAAGAAGCGTCCCCGGCACGGTCGAAGGGCATCGGATAGCCGAGACCTTGCGACAACACCCGTGTGCCCTCGACGAAGCCGAATGGCATTGTGCCGCTGAGACCAAGCATAGACGAAGGGCGTCGGATAGCCGAGTCTGGGGCGATGTCACCGGTGTGCCACCCCCGTGGTCAAAGAGCAACGCAAGCCGAGGCCACCCCTGGACATCCGAGCAGCGCACGGTCTAGGCCACCATGACAGCAACCTAGCCCTAGAAGGATACGAGCCAATGGTCGGCGAGAAGAAGAGAGGCATAGCTATCCTACACATGCAAAGCACCAGGACGGTGCCCTCAAGGAGGAAGAACGACGCAGAGAGCGCCGCCACCGCCAGATCTAGCGAGGCCAGGATGGGAGATTTCTCTTGGAGCTTGACACGAAGCGTCGAGACAAGCTAACCTCCTCCACTCAGTGGAAACCACGGCCGAAGGATGGACACGGGCCACTAGGGCAGGGAGCACCCGAAGAGCTGAGCAGTCCAACTCGGACAGGCACTAGGCCGGTACAGCCCCCGCAGGACGCTCCAGGGCCAGATTTGCCGGCTGAGATCTGCCCCCGCGTGGAGCAACACCAGCAGGGAAGGGGAGCAGCCGCCAGTCACACCGCCAAGGGCGCGGGGTGTCGCACAGGACGGCGCCGGCGCAAGCAGCCGCCACGGGAAGGAGGCCGGCGTTACACAGAAGGAGAGCACGTGGGCGGAAGGAGGAAAATGAGACGGGGGAGGCCGAGCACCTCCACGCCAGCACGGGGAAAACTCCACGCCGACACGTGAACGAGCACCATGCCTGGGCGGGGGCACGCCGCGCCAAAGCCACGCCGGAGCAGCAACTCACCAGCCGGGGGATAGCCCCGCGCGGACACTACAAGAAATATGCTGACTGGTGACCCACCCTATTGGTCGTAGAAAAGGTCTTAGTAGTCCTTTCATGACCTTTTCTTGACCAAAAACAGTAGGTCACATACCGAGGGTCAGTAATTGCAAGTCACGACCTTTTTTTCTAATTGGTCATGGACTTCTACGACCAAAACAGAAGGTCATGGGCCTATGACCAACTATTTTGGTCAAAGTCTATCTCGCCTCGTCCACGTCGACCAATCCTACGTGGCAGCGAGATTCAGCCCGGTCCAATTCAAGCATTCTAAATGGGCCGAGAACAATTACTCGACCCTAGTGAGTTGTGTTTTCCGAGTCCATATGAGCTAGTTCTTTTCAATTTTTCCTGGGCCGCAGCCTTTTTCCCTTTGGGCCTTGGCCTTTTTACAGTCAAGCTGTTTTTCGGATCTTGGCCTTTTTTACAACCGAGTTTTGTTTTTTAGATTTATATAAAATGTTTTTAAGAATTTATCCATTACAACTTTCACGACCCATTTACTTGACCGGTATTTGGGCCGAGGCCTATTTAACCACTTCCGGCATTTGGGCCATGGCCAAGATTCACATAAAGATTTGAACTCGAGAATTTAGAATTTTATCAAATACCACAATAAACTCAACAATAACATAAGACATACTTCAGCTTCTCACACATTCACATTATCACTTCCATCTTACTTTCATATCACAGGTTCAAAATTCTCACAGGTTCACATTATCACTTTCATCTCACAGGTTCACATTATCACATTCATCTCACAGATTCAAAATTCTCACAGGTTCAGAACCAACACAGAAGTTGAACAAAAAAGAGAGCCAACACAGAAGTTGAACAAATAGTTCTGTGAACTAGTCCACCGATGGCAAACTTGTTCATAGAACTAAGCATCACATATGGCAGTTCAAGCCTAGTTACCAATAGCCCTAGCTCCAAAAAGAGCTATGAAGTGATTAAATTTCTCTTCCTGCTCCTGTGTCTTCTTCAGCAGCAGCTCATACTGCGCGTCGCGGGCAGCTTGTGCGGCATCAGATTCTTCCGATTTCTTCTTCAAAGCAGCAACCTCTTCTCGCATAGCTTCACCTTGCATTTCAGACCTTGCCAACTTGTCCTTGAGGTCACGAACATGGGCGGACATGGCGATGAGACTTGGTGGCGGATGACCTTGACTCCAGCCCGACATTCACCAAGAATGTGCTTGCGGGGCATTTCTCCTTCAAGCACTTGGCCAACAACTTGGACATCCGACATGGGATGTTGACCTTCGAGTACTCGGCTGATTCATCCTCCTCTCCATCTCAGCCTTCATGAACAGATATTAGATGCAATAGTATGAATCAAACAAGCCACAATTACATGACCATCAGTAATTAAGAAAACCAAACCAAGCGCCCAAGTTAAACTAGAAAGGCACATGTTTCAATCAAGTGTTTACAAAAACAGTGTATTAAAGAAGCTGACACAAACAGCAAGTATCCTTGAGCATTGCCAACAATCTTTAAGGCAGAAGTACATGACCAGCATTTGAAATGACTTACAATAGCAATCTTGGCTGTTTCTGAAAACCCATTCTTTGTGCTGTTTTGTGTGGCCTTGAACAAGTCAAGCGCACTCAGCTCCTCACCATTGCGCTCCTCCTTCGAAATGTTATTGAACAAGAGTCAAACGGCAAGATTTCGAGAGAAAAGATACTTGGGCCTAATAAAGAGAAAATATGCATCGTCCTTACAAGTGGCATAGATATGTGCCGCATAGGACCTAGAACCGATTTTCGCTGAAATTTCACCTTCAATCTATTCGCCTTGTTCGATTCACGGGTTTTCTACAAAAGAAGACTGTTACCATGGGATAGCACTAAAAAACACATGCCACAGATATACATCTAGGAAGACTAGATGATCACTTCGATGTTAACAAAAGCCGAGAGCATGTACATGCAAACAACATCAGATACATCAAAGACTACATGCAATGAGACCAAGGGCGTGTACAGACATACCTTGTGTCGCTCTGTGGACCACAACTTTAGCAGCTCCTGCAATTGAGCATCCGAAAAGCCTTCCACGGGCGACTTGATGTTGAGTTCACCAGGTGCTGCTTTGTCAAAGAAGTCCTTTTGATCCGGTGCCGCCTATTCTTTGATATTTTCTACGAGCTTCTCGGTGCACGCTTTTTTGATGGCCGGCGATTTGGTGTCCATATCAAAATTTCCCTACAAAGAAAGAAAACAATGAACGGGCATGATTAGCGAGTCATATGAAAGTTGTAACAGGAAGAAAGAAAAACAATTAAGAAAAGAAGAAATTAACTTACTGCAACTTTGCCAATGTAGTCCTTAATTAGGTTGGGTTTCTTTTTGTAGTCCTTGAAGTGGGGAAGAACTGGTGTGTGGGTTCTTGCGTTGTATCCACACTCCGAAGCAAACATTGCCGCCTGCAAAGGCTTCTCAGGCCCGTTCATCCCTTCGAGCAATTTCAATGGTCACCTTGTTACCCATTGACTTTGTCATCCTTTCCAGCCCTTTGCCTTTTCTTATACGCTTGACAGACCACAATCGCATCGTCCGAATAGGACACAAACTTTGATTAGTACCTAACATTTCACATTCTTTCTCAAACGAGAATGAATACAAGCAACCAAACATGGAAACATGTTGCTAACGGTAGCATTTAATCGAACGAAGCAAATGCAAGTGTACAAGAAAACAATCGAAGATGAACTTACCTTCATCACCGCAGCTCTGCTCGGTTTCTTCAGGAAAGGTGTTCCTGTCCATGAAAGGTGCAACGAGGCTTTGCTCCATTCCGACATGGCTGGGCTCCATGCGGACAGTGGCCGAGCTCCATTCCAACATGGCTGGGCTCCATGCGGACAGAGCTGAGCTCCATTCCGACATGGCTGGGCTCCATGCGGACAGTGCTTCCTTCTTCCTCATCATTGTCTTCATGGATGACTGCAGCAACCGCCTTGGCTTTCTGTCTAGTGACTCTAGCAGGAGCAGGTGTCTCCAGTTCTAGCAGTCTCTTTGACCCTCCTGGAGGTACCGCAAAGATCCTTCCTGGGCCCATTTTACTAGATGTATCTTCTGGACTCTTCCTACTCTTGTTCTTCTTCCTAACAGCTGACTTCTTTTTCCTCTTAGTAACCTTCAGGGCCTCGTACAAACAGCAGGGACAACAACATTAGATCACAAGTAATAAAATTTTGTAAGAACAGTATGAAGGGAAAAAAACAAGGAAAAAGATAGCAAACAAGTGACCCTAGCCATCCAAACAAGATAAGAGTTTTGCACCTTAACAGTCGTGTCCACTATATTGTCATCGACTTCTTCGTCAATGACTTCCTCATCTCTAGGATCGTAGTCTGAGCTTTCAGCTTGTGTTATGGCAGATGCGAGAGGAGGCGGCAGTAGTTGCACTACCTTCTTTACCACCAGACCTTCCTAAACATTGATACTAACGCAGGGAGACCAAGGGATTGGAACATGCTTGTTGTTCCTCATCATTGTCCTAGCCCTAGCCTTCTCGATTTCGGTTAGAGGTTCCTCTTTACATGAATAAAAAAACGAGATAACCATTAGATGAATGGTTGAAATGCATAGGGGGCAAGACAACACAATCGGCCAAGGTATTTAAATCAGCTTTTAGTATCATTTAATTATAGTGGATTAACAGGCAGATTTCTATACTGAAAATAAAAACTTAGTGAACAAATTAAAAGCTAACAAGTATTCAGCATGTGTTGAGGCTATACAAAAGCAAGTAAGACAACTCCCAGGTAAGAAACATGGCAGATCAGCAAAACAAGCTATACTAAGCACATAGACAAAAAGATAACTTGCAGCAATGCACGAGGAACAATTTGCATACCTGCGGGCTGCTTCTTCCTCGTGTTCCTTGTCATTGCTGATCTCCAAGTGGTTGGACTGGCTCCTGCAATAAATATGTGGTCAGATAGCAGTAGCACAATGCACTGAAAGAGCACAACATGTGAACATATACACTTAATGGACTCAGCAAATACTGCATTACTAGTTAGACACTTATACATATACTTGGCCTGAGAGATGCAACTAACTGAATGCTTCATTCAATTCTGATGCAATAACTAAATGTACCATTCAACTGAAGAGAACATTCAACAGATAAAAAATTTAAACCAGAACACTAACTTACTACATATTGAACTAGTAAACATGCACCACGCACAATAACTTCCATACTGAAGAGAACATGTACCACATATCAACTAATAAACATCTACGAAGTGTGCAGGCCATTTTGATGATGCGAAGCTACAGCAACGGGCATCTAACAAAGGATGAGAGCATATAATCGGTACGGATATGTTCACTTCCCGGGGTCCTAGAGTGGATCTAAACACCGACAAGGCAACGATCGATCTCAAACATCGAACGAAGCAAAGCAACTACGCGGGTGTAACAACACTGATAAAACTCCATTCCTAAGTACCTTTACACCCAATCTAACCTCCGATGAATGATACTAACACCAATCCGCACCAAGAACAAAACCAAAAATCCTAAAATTATACTAAGCGTCCACCACCCCATAGCGAGTAGCGGACCAAACAAGACCACCCACGGACCCTCACGACGCGATCCGAGAAATACGGATCGTGATCACTAGCCGCGCAGTCCAAATCGAAGCACATCACCGCGCGATCTAACCAGAGTAGAAGGAAAACATCTAAGCTGGGGATGGAGAATGGGGAATTCTACCTCGCTTCGACATCTTGGAAGAGGGGGCTGGTGTCCGGCGGCGGAGGGCGCGGTTATATAGCGGCGAAGGTGGGGTGGAAGGGCGAGTGGCGGAAGGGATAGACTTTTGGCGATCTGGGGCAGCACAAAACCCTAACCATGGCAGCACAAAACCCTAACCCTAGCATGGAAGAAGAGGAGATCAACTCGCCTGTGCACAACTCTTTAAAGAAATTTCCCAACTCAGCGACCGCTTCATATATTTCTTTATCCATTATGCCACGGAGTCCAGCCGGTAAGATCCTTTGGAGGAGGATATGGCAATCATGGGTTTTCAGCCCCTGGAGCTTGCATCCATCGGGAGACACGCACTTTGCGAGGTTAGCGGCATACCCATCTGGAAACCTCACCGCTCTTATAAACTCACAAAATGCAATCTTTTCTTCTTTAGTCATTGTATACCATGCTTCCGCATCTCAAACGACTTTCCCCCATCAACAGGCTGTAGGTGCAAAGCTTCCCTTATGCCCATATCTTCCAAATCAAGCCTCGAGTTAAGTGTGTCCTTTGACTTCCCGTCGATGTTCATAAATGTCCCAAGCAGATTGTCACATATGTTTTTCTCAATGTGCATTACATCCAGATTGTGCCTCAACTTCGGATCTGCCCGGTATGGGAGGTCCCACGGAATAGACCTCCGGTCCCAACATTGACCTTCCTCCCGCTTCCTTTTCTTTTGATTCTTTCCCGGTCCGACATCTTTCACCTTGTCAAGTTGCTGCTTGAGCTCCTCTTTAGTAAACTCGCCGGAGGGTCACGTGGTTCGAGCATTGCCATTGAACCCTTTGCTTTTTCGCCAACGATGGTCCCGAGGAAGAAAACGGCGGCTCCCTATCCAGCATAACTTGTTTCTTATTCTCTCGGAGCACGGGTCCTTGTCACAACGCACACATGCTTGATAACCAGCCGTGAGCCTACCCGACAAAGTGTGCGGCGCCGGGAAATCATGGATGCACCATATAACCGCGACGACGCGATTGAACTTATCGGGACTCGGGGCATCATAGGTCCGCACACCATTCCATAGCTTGAACAAATCTTCAACGAGGGGCTCCATAAAGATATCAAAATCATTTCCTGGAGAATCCGGACCCGGGATCAGCAAAGCCATCATGAAGTTCGACCGATCCATACATGCCCATGGTGGCGAGGTTGTACGGCACGATGAATACCGGCCACATGCTCGTACTTCCTGCTCATGCCAAAGGGGTTAAAGCCATCCGTGGCAAGGCCGAGTCTTATGTTTCTCGCATCGGCGGCAAAGTCTTTATGTTGACTCGTCAAAGTCTTTCCATGCCTTTCCGTCCGCTTGGATGGCTAAGCTCATTAGTCACGAGGTTTCCGCTTCGACTTGTGCCATTGCACTTCTTCGGATTGTTTCTTTGAAATAAACATCCTTTGCAGACCTTGGAATAATTGGAAAGTACCTCAATACCTTCTCCGGTATCCGCTTCCTACCATCCCCATCTTTCCACCTAGAGGCATCACATTTAGGGCACTTGTCAAGCTTGGCATACGTCTTCCGAAACAAGACACAGTTGCTTGGGCAGACATGGATTGATTCATAACCAAGCCCCAATCTGCCGATGATACTCAATGCTTCATCGTAATTTTTGGGAATTGAAGCTTTTGGGGTATTGGATGGCCAAGAGATGGAGTATTCCGTTAAAGGCGGCGTTGCTCATCCGGTAGAAGGACTTGACATGGAGTAACTTCACGGTGAAAGCAAATCTGGACATTGTCCCACCATCACTAGCTGACCGCTTCGCTTCCTCTATTAGCTCGGCATAGATTGTATTCTGTCCATCACCTTGTGGTTCGGACTCGTAGAGATCCTTAAACGGGTCGGGGATCCTGTCATCCTCATCCCCATCCTCCTCCACCAAATTAAAAGAATTCTCTAGCACAACATGATCATCTTCTAGATGCTCGCCGCCTTCATCGAGCATGGTGTGCATCGGGTTGATGTCCAGGTTCAGCTCCGGGTTCAGCATGTAAAGGCTCCCCATGATGGATTCACCTATCGTAGGTGGCTGCCATCCCACGCAACGGCGAGATGAGACTCGTACATCTTGTAGAGTTTGTCGAGTACGGTTATTACAGGCCGGGGCAAGGGCAAAGAATTTCAGCAGCCCCCGCAGCATTTACTGCGAGCAAACACTATGAACTCGTCCACTCCCCTTAGGTGTTCATAGGAAAGCCTTCTAACTCCTTTTGTAATCCAGCTTCGTCCATCCGCATGCAAAGGACCAGAAAATTGTTAGGATTCAATCGAAGATACTAAGAATCAAACCAAACCAGAAACTTCAGTAGCTAAGCTTGCACTGACATGGTAGTATAATTTTGCTCACAGACTGGCACCACAACCAGCTGTTATCACCAGAATTTGACCGAGTCAGAGGTGGGCCGTGATCAAGATGGACTTGAAGATATATATATAGAAGAAATACGTGAATCGGCCTTACATGCAAAGTTTGGGCTAGTTTGCCCTTGTATCTGTAACATATTAGATTACGTGTCGGTTAGGAGTTAGAGTTTTACCCGTGCACGGTTAGGTGCACGCCTGAATTAGAAAGTCCTTTGGACTATAAATATGTATCTAGGGTTTATGGAATAAACAACAACCAACGTTCAACACAAACAAATCTCGGCGCATCGCCAACTCCTTCGTCTCGAGGGTTTCTCCGGTAAGCACCATGCTGCCTAGATCGCATCTTGCGATCTAGGCAGACAAGCCTACCCACGTTGTTCATGCGTTGGTCGTGCTGAAGCCTTTTTGATGGCGAGCAACGTAGTTATCTTAGATGTGTTAGGGTTAGCATTGTTCTTCATATCATATGCTGTCGTAGTGCAACCCTTATGCATCTAGCCGCCCTTACACCTATCTCAGGTGTAGGGGCGGCACCCCGCTTGATCATAGTTTAGTAGATCTGATCCGTTACGGTTGCTCCTTGTTCTGCAAGGATTAGTTTAACATCCGCATTAGTTAGGCCCTACAAAGGGTTGGAGGATCCGGCGGCGTGTAGGGTGAAGTTTGCTAGCCCTAGAAAGGATGTTCCGGGGATCAACCTCGTGTTGGTTTTTAGGCCCTGTCTAGGATCGGCTTACGGTCACCGTGCGCGAGCGCGAGGCCCAATCGTGAGTAGGATGATCCGATTATGCGGTGAAAACCCTAAATCGTCGTAGATCTCATTAGCTTTATCTTGATCAAGCAGGACCACCATATATTCGGACACCTTGTACGAATCATGGGTGGATCGGCTCTTTGAGCCGATTCACGGGATAACCCGAGAGCCGATCGAGGCTCGTATTTAATGTTTACGTGTATGCCATGCGAGGAAACTAAGCGAGGCATCATCCAACACCTTCCCGACCAGGTATAGGTCAGGTGGCACGCCCTTGCGATAGCATCGGACGTGTGACCGGAGAGGCTTTGCGGGCCGTCGCTGCGAGGGACCGGGGCCAGCCCGCAGCCCTAGTTGTTCCCGGCTCTACTCGTGTTGCCCGTCGCTGCCCGCCGGTGGGTTTCGGACGTCAACACATTCTCGGCACGCCGGTGGGACAACCTTCGACATCCACCACATCGCCATCTACATCCGAGATGGCGGAAGGCACTCCGGTCAAGTACGAGGATCTGCCTGATGAACTCAAGAAGAAACATGACGAGATCAAGGCAACCCTCGAAGCCGAACTCATCGGCTCTTTCCACAGAACCCGCTCCCATGGCGTCAGGTGGAAGGGGTTCTCACCTGAAGGCGCACTCGATGGAGTGGACTTATCCGCCCCGTCGGAAGAACGCACCAGGTCGCTGCGTCAGGAGATCAACTACATGGTGGCTCATTCGTTGCACCGCCACTCCGAGAGCCCGGTGAACACTTTGGAGCGTGTCGCTCCGCGCGTGGTCCGGAAATCATGAGCCACCGGTGTTCTCCGTCGGGACCAGCTGCGGGGACTTACAAAGGAGAGATGCCACTCCAGTCCCATCCTCCGCTGCCGTTCGCATGGGCAGCACCGGAACTGCCGAACTCATCGGCATACGTCGTCTACAAGATTGGTGGTGATCCTAGTGACTACCAATTCCTACTTGAGGCACCCAAGGAGATCCCGCACGAATACGCGTGCGCATACGTACCAGACTGCAATACCTGGGCACTCTCGAACCAGGTTGCGACAGCAGGGGCCTCTGGAACAGCAGGAGGAACATCAGGAGCAGATCTTGAGAAGCAAACGTGGCTGGCTAAGTACGCCACTCCGACAAACCTCCGAGCCCAGCTCCTGCGGTTGGCTTAGAACCGGAAAAGCAAGCATGGCTGGTTAAGTATGCCACCCCGGCGAATCTTCGGGGTTCGACACCTTCAGCCATCACCGCGGATCAGATTTGTGCAATCCTAAAGAGCGGTTCGGCATGATGCCGAAAAGGAAGACGTTCGGCTATACCAAGCCGTACCCCAACGACTACGAACCGATCCCGCTACCACCCAAATATCGGCTCCCGGACTTCACAAAGTTTAGTGGATCGGATGGTTCCAGCTCCATCGAGCATGTGAGCCGATATTTGGCACAGTCGGGCACGATCTCAGCATCGAGCGAGTTGCGTGTGAGGTTCTTCGCACGATCCCTCACGGGATCGGCTTTCGGGTGGTACACATCGCTGCCACCGAACTCCATCCGGACTTGGAAGCAGTTGGAAGAACAGTTCCATGAGCGAGTATCACTCGAAGCTTCCGAGGTTGGTATTGCCGATCTAGCGCAAGTACGACGAAGCGCGGGGAGACGAGTGTCGAATACGTCCGGCGCTTCGGGACCATTAGGAACCGATGCTTTTCGGCTCATGTAAGTGAAAAAGAAGCGATCGAGTTGGCGGTGGTGGGTCTCTCATCATCGATTAAGGACGTGGCCTCCCAAGCGAGACTACCCTTCATTGGCGCACATGGTGCGGAAGCCGTCAGCATATGAGCAACGCCACCCAGATGTCTACCAGGACAAATTCAAGCGTGCGGTGACCCTGGTTGAGGCAGACGAGCATGAAGGTGCTGCGGGAGATCGAGAGGTAGCAGTGGCTGAATGGACTCGAGCGGCAGGGCCCGTGTCCTGCAAATGGGTGAAGCCACAAGGTCCTCCAAAAGGGTTCGACTTCGACGTGACCAAAACTGAGCAGATTTTCGATCTCTTACTCACGGAGAAGCATATAAAGGTACCCGAAGGCCGCAAGATCCCCACGGTGCAAGAGCTGAACGGAAAGCCATACTGCAAGTGGCATAACACGTTCACCCACACCACCAACGACTCGCCGGGTGTGGCGGCAGCAGATCCAAATGGCGATAGAAAATGGACGGTTAATTTTCAACCGAGTACGCCATGAAGGTCGACACACACCCCTTCCCCGCCGTGAACATGGTGGAGTATACTTACCATGGAGGGTGCCAGTCCGGATTTCTCGTGCAATATCAACATGGTAGGACCTGGACACCACTCGGTAAGGACGGAGATGAGGGCAGCTGCTCTCATAGCAAAGATACAGAGGAAGCCGCTCCACGCGATCGGCTCCGCCAAGACGGCAAGCGCTACGTTACAGAGGGAGAAGTGAAAAACATAAGATATCAGCGACCTCTCTCTGATCACCTCCTCAATAAGTATGTGAGTCAGTATGACCAACGCCGGCGATACAGCGATGATGATGAAAGAGATCGTCTGGCTAGAGAAGCCAGAAGACATCGTCGGCACGATCGCGATGAGGAGGAGCATGAGCGCCGTACCAAGGAAAAGTCAGGGGAGCGAGACGACGAGGACAGGCACTGGGACTGTCCCTTCTTCGGACACTCGCTGGGATTCAGGAATGAGCCGATTGCCCGTGAATGCAACCCGGAAGAAGAAGGAGACAGCCAACGTGTCCGTGTTCAAGCGCCTAGGACCTCTCCCGCCACAAAGCAAGCGTGCTGAGTCCCCTCGGTTAGAAGATCTCGAAGATTCGGAAGACGAGGGGAAGAAGAAGACAGTACCACCGGCCAAGGTGGTGCCCTGATGGACTCAGCCGTTCCCAAAAGCGCAGGGTTCAGCGATTGCGCGGCCTGGAGGAAGCCGAAAGGTTATACTTGCATACATTGAGGAAGGCAAGACCTGATCTGGCTGCAAAAGTCCAGCGAACCCTGGATGAAGAGGGTCATCCACGGAAAATGGAGTGGCACCCCAAGCAAAGGAAAGCCGATGATGAAACATCGGCTGGCACAAACATGGTGCTCGTCCTTCCGACGAAGCTTAGTGCTCCACGATTACACGATGCACTCGAGGTGGACGACAGCAAGCGCACCAACATGATAAAGTCGGAGATTGGGCTGGTTTTATCTACCGGCCTGAACGAGTAGCAAGGGCAAATCAATGAGCCAGCGTGGCGAGGCTGATCCTTGTGATCGGCCCCAAAAAATTTATGGAGGAACATTACAAAACCTTCATCGAGCAAGCAACGTGGAGGCCGATTCCAGCAATCGGCCAAAATTATCCTCACCATCCATTCTCGCTCCGGGTTCAGCATGTAATCCAACGAGGGATACCGAAGAGCCGATACCATCAATTCTCTTGACGGAATCGGCTCGGGGGGGCACCTAGGTGGATGAAACACGAGGATATGCAGTAGGAACGTCTTGCAAGTGCCCAGCAGCCCAAGATATTCTTTGATGATGGGTATTGAGGTATGGGGGCCGATACATAAATCGGCCGTAAAAAAAAAATTCAAAATTCAAAATTTTTTTGAGCACAGCCGATGCAGCAGACATCGACTTGAGGATATAAAGCCGATACATAGCCATCAACTCAAGGGGAATAACTGTTACAATCAGAGGGTCAATGGAGCACGAAGGGAGACTCTAATGGAAGAACTCCTCAATGGAGTGGTTTAAGGGCTCAGGTCCTCTCTTCAAGAACAATGCCAAGAACAGCATGGATGTGCAGATCGGGCTAAGGCGGCCTGAAGAAGCTCGGGGGGCAGCTCACCCTGAAGGTTCTCTGCTCTGAAGAGCCGATTGTGCTGGGAATCGGCTGGCTCTACATGAGTGTTCTCTCAGACATTGATCTAGCCCAGGCCCCTTTGTCTGAATGGCATGCCCTCGTCTCTGTTTCGCCTTGACTGAGACTCGGGGGGCAGCTGGCCTGATGGATGCTCTGTTTTTGAAAGCCGAGTGGGTAGCCATCGACTAGTCCTGTGCCGCGATTTGCGTCAAGGGTGATGACCTGGCGGAACTCAAGTTCATTGTTCGAAAGAGTGAAGGATAGTTCATGAAGATTTGATGCGCTGACATCGGCTTTTGAGTTTTGACCAAGATTGCAGTCACCCTGTGGTCGAAGAAAGGGAGAGCGGATTATGAGAGACCGATGCGTTGCCATCGGCTCATTGAGAATCGGTTTAAAAGAAATCAGCAAAGTCAAATTGGGGAAACTTCTTCATTCATAAACAGGAGTTCTTACAAAGAAAGAGCCGATTGCTCAAAGAAGGAAGAACAAAAGAAGGGTCTATTGACCAGTCTACTACTGCTAGGCCTACACTAGTAGATCCTAATCTATGGGCCATCGCTGCCCTCGTCGGCATCCTCGGAACTCTCATCGGCACCTGCTGCCGATGGGCTCCTCGTCGCTACTCCCGTAGCCCTCTACGGGAGCTTCATCCCCGTCTTCATCGTCGGCTCGTCGTCGTCGTCCCACCACATGCGGAGGCGTTTTGCCGGCGGGTAGCCCTCGAGGGAGTCGTCGTCGTCGTCGTCTTCCTCTTCCTCTTCTTCAGAGGTGAGGCAGCCGTCCCAGTGGAACCGGTCGTCCTCGCTTTCTGACTCCAGTTCCCCATCGGCGAGGAACTGAAGATCTTCATCCCCGCTGGTCAAGGACTTGTCGTCCTCGGACCAAATGGAGGAGGCGTGGCTCTCCTCGTCCCATTCTTCGGGGCACGGATTTCCGGCGGCGTCTCGCGGGAGGAGGAGGACCCGTAGGAAAGCTCGGAGGAGGAGGAGGAAGAAGACATGGTGGCACAGAGGGTTTTTTGGTGCTAATGCTAGGAGGACGAAGGAGGCGCAAGCTATTTAGAACGGTTAAATAAAAGGGATATGAGGAAGATTCAATGCCACAGCAGTTTCCGAGGAGATGTTGCCCAACAGGAAAGTTTTGCGGCCACGTGGAGAAGTGGAGGGGCAAGGCATCATGATGAGGATTCTGCGGCGGTTTCTGCTCTGCCACGACATGACCCGACGAAAGAAAAGCGTAATGATTTTGGAAATGTCATTTCCAAAACCAGGGGGGCATGTGTTATCACCAGAATTTGACCGAGTCGGAGGTGGGCCGTGATCAAGATGGACTTGAAGATATATATATAGAAGAAATACGTGAATCGGCCTTACATGCAAAGTTTGGGCTAGTTTGCCCTTGTATCTGTAACATATTAGATTACGTGTCGGTTAGGAGTTAGAGTTTTACCCGTGCACGGTTAGGTGCACGCCTGAATTAGAAAGTCCTTTGGACTATAAATATGTATCTAGGGTTTATGGAATAAACAACAACCAACGTTCAACACAAACAAATCTCGGCGCATCGCCAACTCCTTCGTCTCGAGGGTTTCTCCGGTAAGCACCATGCTGCCTAGATCGCATCGTGCGATCTAGGCAGCACAAGCCTACCCACGTTGTTCATGCGTTGCTCGTGCTGAAGCCTTTTTGATGGCGAGCAACGTAGTTATCTTAGATGTGTTAGAGTTAGCATTGTTCTTCGTATCATATGCTGTCGTAGTGCAACCCTTATGCATCTAGCCGCCCTTACACCTATCTCGGGTGTAGGGGCGGCACCCGCTTGATCATAGTTTAGTAGATCTGATCCGTTACGGTTGCTCCTTGTTCTGCAAGGATTAGTTTAACATCCGCATTAGTTAGGCCCTACAAAGGGTTGGAGGATCCAGCGGCGTGTAGGGTGAAGTTTGCTAGCCCTAGAAAGGATGTTCCGGGGATCAACCTCGTGTTGGTTTTTAGGCCCTGTCTAGGATCGGCTTACGGTCACCGTGCGCGAGCGCGAGGCCCAATCGTGAGTAGGATGATCCGATTATGCGGTGAAAACCCTAAATCGTCGTAGATCTCATTAGCTTTATCTTGATCAAGCAGGACCACCATATATTCGGACACCTTGTACGAATCATGGGTGGATCGGCTCTTTGAGCCGATTCACGAGATAACCCGAGAGCCGATCGAGGCTCGTATTTAATGTTTACGTGTATGCCATGCAGGAAACTAAGCGAGGCATCATCCAACACCTTCCCGACCAGGTATAGGTCGGGTGGCACGCCCTTGCGATAGCATCGGACGTGTGACCAGGAGGCTTTGCGGGCCGTCGCTCTGAGGGACTGGGGCCAGCCGCAGCCCTAGTTGTTCCCGGCTCTACTGTGTTGCCCGTCGCTGCCCGCCAATGGGTTTCGGACGTCAACACCAGCAAACATGAGTATGATTCATCTATGCAACTTCCTAAAATAACCTGCAGCTCCTACCAAACAAGCTAGCTAGGCCACTAAACTAAAGAACATGGGCTGAAATCTAAAACAACGGGACAGTGAAGAAACCTGACAATTAAATCTACATAAATCTTATAGTACCTAAAATATTCTTGTAACAACTAAATCATAACATATCCATGCAGTTCCATCGTTCCCGATCCAAAAATGCACATTTTTTCATGTCCATGAGAGGGGAGAGAGGAGAGAGGAGATGACAGGAGAGGGGTGCAGACCTCGAGGGGTAGCCGAGGCGAACGACGAAGAGGAGTCCTTGCTGTGGCCGAGGCGAATGACGACGAGGAGTCCTTCCCGTGGCCGTGACCGCCGCTGGCTCCTGTCGTGGCCGAGGCGAACGACGACGCGCACCTTGCTCGACCGCTGCGCCGGAAGTACCACCGGCGTCCCCTCCGCCGGCCGACGCCACGCCCACCGCCGCCGCCGCCGCCGGTCGTGGGTCGTGGGTCTGAGATGGGGATTCGAATTACATGTCGCGGTCCGAGATGGGGATTCGAACCCTACATGTTAGAAGGCAGAAAGAACCTATATTATCCCTACCTTACGCTGAAACATCAAACACACCGTCTTATCGCAGTGGTAGGACTGCACAGCGTCACGCGCCAGGTCGTGGGTTCGAGTCCCCGCTCCGCGCACTTATTTTTGCAAAATAAAATCCACACTCCCTGTGCTGTCAGGTCGTGGGCTGGCCCATTCCACCCTGCCTATGCTGTCATGTATGGGCTGGCCCATTCGATTGAGGATATAGCCTCAAAAAAAAATCCCAGAAAATAATCAGTGGAAAAAAAAACATTGGCCCAATAAGCAAAAAAAAAAGACACATAGGCAGTGACACATAGGCGAGATTGCTGAGGTGTCTGCTTAGTCATGGCAACACATTACAATTTAAGACATTATTATTGGATCATGCGATCATGACCAATTAAATTGGTTGCAATAGTCTGGAATTAAGGTCGTGGATTACTTCTGTATATGTTATGACCAACTGGTCTAAGAAAATTATGTCCTTCCTGATAGAGAAGGTCATAATGCTATAGGGATTGTACTCTCCCATATGGCTTCTGACCAACTGGCTGGAGATGGTCGTAGATATATGACCAACACTATCATGGTCCTTAAGATAAAGGTCATTAGTTAGCATATTTCTTGTAGTGGGAGAGGTTGCAGGGGAGAGGCCACCCCGCCGCCGCCGACACCGTGCAGGCTTTTGCCCGGCGGCGCCCTCCGGCGGCGGCAGGGGGAGGAGGGGTGTTGGGTGGTGGTGGCGCTGTTCGCCTAGGGTTCTGCCCGGGCTGCTCGAGAGGAGCAGCACGGGGGCGTTTCCTTCGGTCAGGTCGTTCTCTTTCATATTTGATGATTTCCTTTTGGGGGGGAAATCCTATTTGATCTCCTTGATTTGTGCATCCCGCAGAATGGTTAAGTGTCCGGTGTCATTCAGTTTTTCTTCTATTTGATTCGTTTCATCTATTGCAGCCAATATTTCCAAACAAATGTAAACTTCAGAATTTTTGGAAAAGGAAGCCAATACAGTACGTACGTATACTATAAGGGTTGGATATGGGCTCGGTGGGCCAATCTATTTATTTTAGAGACAAAAGCCCATACTAACCTTTTAAGTTTGGAGGGAGGGGGTGTACTAAAGCATGGCTCAGGCTCATGGTTGACAAGTACGCCAATACTCAATGTATGAGGATCTCGGCCAATGCGGTCTGATGTGCATAAGGATCAACGGCACCCGAAAAGGGTAGTAAAGGCGTTCATGCAAGACTGTTTATTGTTGCAGCTGATTGGCAGCCGATTTGTTGAGACTTGACACACACTGGAGGAGCCGGTACACACACGTGGGGCAATTGCGCAAGCAATGCGAACCAAAGAAAGCGTCGCGCCGCGAGGACATGTTCCACATCGGCAATACATCAACGGAATGGGAAGGCAGCGATGCTGGAATGGCCGGAAGAGAGTATTGACACATCAGCTCTGACTTGGATAGTCCAGCAGAGTGATCCACTTTCGGGTCTAAGAGGCTTCATGCAAGGATTCCTATGTCTTAAAGGGTTCACTCAACCCTTCTCCTCCATGTTTTCAAGAAATACCAGAGAAAGAAGTGGCCAATATTTTACCGAAACCTCCCACACCCATCCTTAGATTTTGCATTGTTCTTGCGCTCGATGACTCATGTTACCTTGAAACATTCTTCTTTGTTGGTCATATGGATCCATCACTAGCTAGAAGCTTTATATGTGGTCACCTACATTTGTATCAGTTAATGCAATCCAACACATGGTGGATCCGAAGGTTGTTGCACTGAAAGAACTGAATGTAAGCGGATGAAATGGTGACCGGTGAGCCACATTAACACTTGCACTCAATTACTCAAGTAAATTACATTGCAACAGTGTCCTCGGAAAAACGCGTGGATGAATCGGGCGGCATCTGCTCCGGGCACATGGCAGACTTCTATTTGTCAACGTGGTCTACGCGACCCACGAGGAAAATAGGCATATTTTTTATACATCTGAGAATACGAATGAGAGTTACCTCATGTGGACCCATAATTAATACTAGACATTGGAACATGGAGATAGAGAAATCGATTGGAAAGTATTATCCTACGGTTGCGCCGCTCTCGTCTGCGCGGTTACCTCAGTCCTCTCTTCCTCCTCTGATCCCGAGGACCATGCGGTGCACATGTGCCAACGAGATCCCGAACCCCGGACGAGGTTGTGTCACACGTTATTCGTGCGACTGGTGACATGAAATCAGACGTTCCTGCATTCCGGTCTCGTGCTCCATGACGAGGAGTTGGGCTGGGACGGCGGCGATGTTTCTTGTCACATAACCGTTTCAGTAATCTCAGGCCAGCTCCTCCCATGACATGGACGGAGCCCCCCATGTCTCGGTGCTGCCTCGGCAGATGTAGATGTTGGTTTTGTTCTCTTCCCCACGAGTCATTCTCCCTGCCTCTGACATCCACCTTTGCTGACATCCACGATGAACAGTGCCGACCGCAACTTCCATGGAGAACCACGCCAGAACGACTGACAAGGGTTCGCCTCGGCAATGCCCATGGGTATGGATTTAGGGTTTCAGGGAAAGATGGCGATGGAGATTCTGGGAGCGAGAGTAGGCACACGATGTATCCAGGTTCACGTCCCCACGGTGGAGGATCGCTACGTCCTACTAGCAATCCAGTATATGATAATAGTTGTTTTACATGGATCCCCCCTAGGCGGAGTTTTGTCTATCTTGTATATGTTGCGATCTATCTTTCATATCTATGTTGTCGTTCGTCCTCTCTCTAAGCGGTGCCCCTTCCTGGCTTTATATATAGGGTTTACAAGATTCCTACTCGACTGCGTCTTGGAGTTTCCTTCTTGGACCGAACCAGGTATGATAACAATGGGTAGCCGAAAGGGTATACCCTTCACAATGACCATGGCAGAACCATAGTGATATGAACAGTGCAAAGGGCGGTATGTAGGATTTGTCGAGTCGTGTGCATGAGTGATAGAGAGGGAGAGTGGGTCGGGACTGGGGTTGACTGATACGTCCAAATTGCATCACTATTTTATATCATAATTTGCTGTTATTCATTGATATATTTCATATTGGGACACAATACTTATGTTATTTCATCTATTTTGCATGTTTCATGATTATTTGGAGATCGAGCACCGGAGCCAGGATTCTGCTGGAAAAAGCACCGTCAGGATGCAATATTTCGGAAGATCAATTGTGGAAGGAAGTTTTACAGAAACTCCTATTTTTCTAGATGACGGAGGAAGCCAAAAGGGGGAGCCAGTTGGACCCATGGTGGGCCCACACCATAGGGTGGCGCGGCCCATGGCCTGGCCGCGCCACCATGTGGTGTGGGGCCCCCTCGGCCTCTTTCGCCTCCTTTTCTTCGCGAAACCCTTCGTCCCGAAGACCTAAGCCACAGAGGAATCCTCACGAAGGGTTACAGCCGCCTCTGCGGGGCGGAGAACACCAGAGAGAAAAGAGCTCTCCGGCGGGTAGGAATCCGCCGGGGAAATTCCCTCCCGGAGGGGGAAATCGACGCCATCGTCACCGCCATCGAGCTGGACATCATCTCCATCACCATCATCATCATCTCCACCATCATCACCGCCATCTCCTCCGCAGCACCTCGTCACCGCCGTAGCAATTTGGGTTTGATCTTGATTGTTTGATAGGGGAAACTCTCCCGGTATCTATTCATACTTGTTGTTGATGCTATTGAGTGAAACCATTGAACCAAGTTCATGTTCAGATTGTTATTCATCATCATATCACCTCCGATCATGTTCCATATGATGTCTCGTGAGTAGTTCGTTTAGTTCTTGAGGACATGGGTGAAGTCTAAATGTTAGTAGTGAACTATGGTTGAGTAATATTCAATGTTATGATATTTAAGTTGTGGTGTTATTCTTCTAGTGGTGTCGTGTGAACGTCGACTACACGACACTTCACCATTTATGGGCCTAGGGGAATGCATCTTGTACTCGTTTGCCAATTGCGGGGTTGCCGGAGTGACGAAACCTAAACCCCCGTTGGTATATCGATGCAGGAGGGATCGCAGGATCTCGCAGTTTAAGGCTGTGGTTAGATTTATCTTAATTACTTTCTTGTAGTTGCGGATGCTTGCAAGGGGTATAATCACAAGTATGTATTAGTCCTAGGAAGGGCGGTACATTAGCACAGAGTTCACCCACACAACACTTATCAAAACAATGAAGATTAATCAGCTCGTATGTAGCGAAAGCACTAGACTAAAATCCCGTGTGTCCTCGAGAACGTTTGGTCATTATAAGTAAACAAACCGGCTTGTCCTTTGTGCTAAAAAGGATTGGGCCACTCGCTGCAATTATTTCTCTCGCATTTTACTTACTCGTACTTAATTCATCCGTTACATCAAAACCCCCGAATACTTGTCCGTGAGCATTTACGAGTGAATCCTTCATCAAAACTGCCCGTCAACACCTTCTGCTCCTCGTTGGGATCGACATTCTAACTTATCGAAGATACTACGATACACCCCCTATACTTGTGGGTCATCAAGACTATTTTCACGGCGCCGTTGCCGGGGAGTGAAGCGCTATTGGTAAGCGGAATTGGTAAGGAAAACCTTTACTCGTTTGTGCTGATTTTATTTACTGTCTCTGCTATAAGTCATTATGGAGAGATCTTCTCTTCAATTTCTATTTGGGAAATCTACTACTACTGCAACGGTAGTGGATGAGACGCCAGTGAGGAAGTAATACCATATAAAATACCTACGAAAATTATTGAACATGTTATGGATAACCGCTATGAAGGGGATGGAACTGTCCATCCTGGTGATCATTTACTGTTTTTGCATGAATTATGCGGATTATTCAAGTGTGCAGGTATTGCTATGAATGAAGTTAGGAAGAAGCTATTCTCTATATCGCTGTCTGGTAAGCGGCGCATTGGTATAAATTGCTGAAGAATGGTGATTCTCTTGATTGGGAGGACATTGTGCCTTTATTTTATTCCAAATTTTATCCTCCAAGTGAAATTCACAAAGATCGGAACCGCATATATAATTTATGGCCTCATGATGGAGAGAGTATTGCCCAAGCTTGGGGGAGATTGAAGTCTTTAATGCTCAAATGCCCCATTCATGAGCTTCCTGGTAATGTTATTATTGATAATTTCTATGCAAGACTTTCTTTTCAAGACAAGACCTTCGCTGGATACTTCTTGTTACTGGATCATTTACACGCAATAAAGAAGAGTTTAAAAGGGACCTTCTTGATCGGATCCAAGAAAATATCGAAGGTTGGGAGAACGACAAAGATAGAGAATCGGGTATAATTTATGATTATAAATGCATTGAACCTTTTATGGATACTTGATACATTTCGTAATATTAGTGCTACATATGGTCTTGATTCTCAAGTTGCTTTGCAACCCTTTATAAAGCTTTTGCCTCTCATTATGAACTGCCTAAGAAGAATTTTGATAAGTATCATGAACCGTATAAAGATAAAATTGATTCATCTATTAATAAGTGTGTTGTAATTGAAGCTGGCGATCGTGTTATTCCTGAAGCTTATATTGAAAAAACTCCTTTTCCTGCTAAAATGAAAGAGTACTCTGTTATAAATAGTGCGGTTCATAAAAGTGAAAAGAAACCTAGAGAACCTAAATAACAAATAAAAGTTGAACCTGCTGTTGCCATAGTTAAAGATCTTGTGACTGAAAATGTAGAGGTGTTGACTGCCAAAACCCACCGGCGGGCAGCGGCCTTGTCAACACCGTAGAGCCGGGAAGAGCCTAGAGCTGCGGCTGGCTGAGACCCCTCCGAGCGACGGCCCGCAATGCTCTTCTGGTCACACGCGGCGATGCGAAGTGCAGGGCGTGCCACCTGACCTATACCTGGCCGGGAAGGTGATGGGGATGCCTCGCTTAGTTTCTGCGGGGCATACATGTAAACGTTAAATACGAGCCTCGATCGGCTCTCGGGTTATCCCGTGAATCGGCTCAAAGAGCCGATCCACCCATGATTCGTACGGGGTGCACGAATACTTGGTGGTCCTGCTTGATCAAGATAGAGCTAATGAGATCTACGACGATTTAGGGTT
>NC_061511.1:232252796-232445667 GCF_022539505.1 Lolium rigidum | reverse complement strand
TTATTATGCACTAACACTCTAATGAGTTGTTTCGAGTTTGGTGTGGAGGAAGTTTTCAAGGATCAAGAGAGGAGTATGATGCAATATGATCAAGGAGAGTGAAAGCTCTAAGCTTGGGGATGCCCCGGTGGTTCACCCCTGCATATTCTAAGAAGACTCAAGCGTCTAAGCTTGGGGATGCCCAAGGCATCCCCTTCTTCATCGACAACATTATCGAGGTTCCTCCCCTGAAACTATATTTTTATTCGGCCACATCTTATGTACTTTGCTTGGAGCGTCGGTTTGTTTTTGTTTTTTGTTTTGTTTGAATAAAATGGATCCTAGCATTCACTTTATGGGAGAGAGACACGCTCCGCTGTTGCATATGGACAAATATGTCCTTAGGCTCTACTCATAGTATTCATGGCGAAGTTTCATCTTCGTTAAATTGTTATATGGTTGGAATTGGAAAATGATACATGTAGTAACTCTAAAATGTCTTGGATAATTTGATACTTGGCAATTGTTGTGCTCATGTTTAAGCTCTTGCATCATATACTTTGCACCCATTAATGAAGAAATACTTAGAGCTTGCTAATTTGGTTTGCATATTTGGTTTCTCTAGAGTCTAGATAACATCTAGTATTGAGTTTTGAACAACAAGGAAGACGGTATGGAGTCTTATAATGTTTACCATATGTCTTTTATGTGAGTTTTGCTGTACCGTTCATCCTTGTGTTTGTTTCAAATAACCTTGCTAGCCTAAACCTTGTATCGAGAGGGAATACTTCTCATGCATCCAAAATCCTTGAGCCAACCACTATGCCATTTGTGTCCACCATACCTACCTACTACATGGTATTTATCCGCCATTCCAAAGTAAATTGCTTGAGTGCTACCTTTAAAATTCCATCATTCACCTTTGCAATATATAGCTCATGGGACAAATAGCTTAAAAACTATTGTGGTATTGAATATGTACTTATGCACTTTATCTCTTATTAAGTTGCTTGTTGAGCGATAACCATGTTTCGGGGACGCCATCAACTATTCTTTGTTGGATATCATGTGAGTTGCTATGCATGTCCGTCTTGTCTGAAGCAAGAGAGATCTACCACCTTCATGGTTGGAGCATGCATGTTGTTAGAGAAGAACTTTGGGCCGCTAACTAAAGCCATGATTCATGGTGGAAGTTTCAGTTTGGACATATATCCTCAATCTCATATGAGAATAAAAATTGTTGCCACATGCTTATGCATTAAAGAGGAGTCCATTATCTGTTGTCCATGTTGTCCCGGTATGGATGTCTAAGTTGAGAATAATCAAAAGCGAGAAATCCAAAATGCGAGCTTTCTCCTTAGACCTTTGTACGAGCGACATGGAGGTACCCCATTGTGACACTTGGTCAAAACATGTGCATTGCAAAGATCCGGTAGTCCAAGTTAATTAGGACAAGGTGCGGGCACTATTAGTATACTATGCATGAGACTTGCAACTTGTAAGATATAATGTACATAACTCATATGCTTTATTACTACCGTTGACAAAATTGTTTCATGTTTTCAAAATAAAAGCTCTAGCACAAATATAGCAATCGATGCTTTCCTCTTTGAAGGACCATTCTCTTTACTTTTATGTTGAGTCAGTTCACCTATTTCTCTCCACCTCAAGAAGCAAACACTTGTGTGAACTGTGCATTGATTCCTACATACTTGCATATTGTACTTGTTATATTACTCTATGTTGACTATTATCCATGAGTTACAAGTTGAAAGCAACCGCTGAAACTTAATCTTCCTTTGTGTTGCTTCAATACCTTTACTTTGATTTATTGCTTTATGAGTTAACTCTTATGCAAGACTTATTAATACTTGTCTTGAAGTACTATTCATGAAAAGTCTTTGCTATATGATTCACCTGTTTACTCATGTCATCACCATTGTTATGATCGCTGCATCCACTACATATGTTTACAAATAGTATGATCAAGGTTATGATGGCATATCACTTCAGAAATTATCTTTGTTATCGTTTTACCTGCTCGGGACGAGCAGTAACTAAGCTTGGGGATGCTTGATACGTCTCCGACGTATCGATAATTTCTTATGTTCTATGCCATATTATTGATGATACCTACATGTTTTATGCACACTTTATGTCATATTCGTGCATTTTCTGGAACTAACCTATTAACAAGATGCCGAAGTGTCAGTTCCTGTTTTCTGCTGTTTTTGGTTTCAGAAATCCTAGTAACGAAATATTCTCGGAATTGGACGAAACGAAAACCCAGGGCCCTATTTTTCCACGGAGCTTCCAGAAGACCAAAGAACACACGAAGTGGGGCCACGAGGTGGCCAAACTATAGGGCGGCGCGGCCCAAGCCCTGGCCGCGCCGACCTATAGTGTGGGCCCCTCGTGACGCCCCTTGACCTGCCCTTCCGCCTACTTAAAGCCTCCATCACGAAACCCCTGATGCGAAAAACCACGATACGGAAAACCTTACTGAGACGCCGTCGCCGCCGATCCCATCTCGGGGGATTCTGGAGATCTCCTCCGGCACCCTGTCGGAGAGGGGATTCATCTCCCGGAGGACTCTACACCGCCATGGTCGCCTCCGGAGTGATGAGTGAGTAGTTCACCCCTGGACTATGGGTCCATAGCAGTAGCTAGATGGTTGTCTTCTCCTCATTGTGCTTCATTGTTGGATCTTGTGAGCTGCCTAACATGATCAAGATCATCTATCCGTAATTCTATATGTTGTGTTTGTCGGGATCCGATGGATAGAGAATACTATGTCATGTTAATTATCAAGTTATTATACATGTGTTGTTTATGATCTTGCATGCTCTCCGTTTCTAGTAGAGGCTCTGGCCAAGTTTTTACTTTTAACTCCAAGAGGGAGTACTTATGCTCGATAGTGGGTTCATGCCTGCATTGACACCTGGGACAGTGACAGAAAGTTCTAAGATTGTGTTGTGCTGTTGCCACTAGGGATAAAACATTGGCGCTATGTCCGAGGATGTAGTTGTTGATTACATTACGCACCATACTTAATGCAATTGTCTGTTGTTTAGCAACTTAATACTGGAGGGGGTTCGGACGATAACCTGGAAGGTGGACTTTTTAGGCATAGATGCAGTTGGATGGCGGTCTATGTACTTTGTCGTAATGCCCAATTAAATCTCACTATACTTATCATGTCATGTATGTGCATTGTTATGCCCTCTCTATTTGTCAATTGCCCGACTGTAATTTGTTCACCCAACATGCTTTTATCTTATGGGAGAGACACCTCTAGTGAACTGTGGACCCTGGTCCATTCTTTTAATACTGAAATACAAATCTGCTGCAATACTTGTTTTTACTGTTTTCTCTGCAAACAATCATCTTCCACACAATACGGTTAATCCTTTGTTACAGCAAGCCGGTGAGATTGACAACCTCACTGTTTCGTTGGGGCAAAGTACTTTGGTTGTGTTGTGCAGGTTCCACGTTGGCGCCGGAATCTCTGGTGTTGCGCCGCACTACATCCCGCCGCCATCAACCTTCAACGTGCTTCTTGGCTCCTCCTGGTTCGATAAACCTTGGTTTCTTTCTGAGGGAAAACTTGCTGCTGTGCGCATCATACGTTCCTCTTGGGGTTGCCCAACGAACGTGTGAAATACACGCCATCATTGTGCAAGAATAAAATCGTGCAAGCGAATTGCAGACTCCCGGACGTCATGTGCAAGGATGACCGTAGCGATAGCATTCGAGGAAACGACATGAAGCGAGCAGCCGTGACGCGGCAGGAGCAGTGGAATGGATCGATCCTATGCATCGAGACAGAGTAAATTGTTCTAAGTACCAATAGTTTTCCGCACTTTAAAAGGATCCAAGTTCGAGGCATGGAGAGCTCCAACCCGCAGGGTGGCCCTGCAGCCGTTTATGGTCGAAACTTACAAGATGGTCGAGGCCCCGGCGACCAACCGTCGGCGCCAGCATCGTCTTGTGAAACACGCTGGACTTCTCGCGGGACCTGCTGCGCAAGTACTACAAGCACAACAAGTTCTCGAAGCTTCATCAGGCAGCTCAACACCTATGTATGTGAATGCTTCATCGGGATTCAGGAGTATATTTTCTATCGGTCGTTGCTGTGTGTGACCATTCATAAGTTTATTCAAATAACCTTCCTCTAAACACTAAGAACTTCCCTCGCATTACATATCACAGATTTTATTTGCCATATCTCAGAGTTTTCGAAGAGTAGCCAGGAGCGATGGGAGTTCTCCGACGAGGAATTCATAAGGGGCACATCCATTTACTGATGAACATCCATTGGTGCAAGCTGTTGCACAGCCATTCACCGCAGAACCAGGTGAACAGGCCACTGGCTTATTCAGAGAGACACTACTTCGAAGGCGAGAAGAGAATGCTTCTCGAAGATCTCCAGAGGCATGCCCATCAGCAGCGTGGGATGAATTGCATAGAGGTACGCACATAACACATGAGATATGACACATTGTGCACGCCATGGATCTGCTTCATTTTCAGAGAGCTTACGTTTAACCTATTCCATTGGGGGTCTCAAGTAGCATAGATGGGGTACGTGGACAATGTTTTACCGACACCTCCCATTCCCATGATTATGCTTTGCAATACTCTTTCCATTGGCAACTCAGCTCGCAACGGTTGATGTCATGATGTGTAACCCTATCTTGTTTTCTTGCCATGTGGATCCAGCACTTGGAAGGAGCTCTATATGTTTTCACCTACATAGGAGCGGCTAATCCAAGAAAGGATGAGGAGCAGGTTATTGCACTGGTTGAACTAAAGTGTGCAAATGAGTTGGTGAGCCAGTTAAAACCTACACGCAACTACTCAAGCCGCCTCAACTATATTGCCATCACGTTGACACACTCTGTCTCTTGCTTCCATACCCTCTCACTCACTCTCTCTCTCTCTGAAGTCTGAACATACACCCTCCGTTTTTTGAAAAAGCTTCTTAACTTTGTCTAGATACGAATGTATATAGACATGTTTTAATTATAAAATTGTTTATCTAGAAAATATTGCGAAGCTTTTTAAAAAAATGAAGGTAGTATAACAAATTGTCATAAAACATTCATGCATACACTCGGCATTCAGCAATACATACATAAGATGTGATACGAATGTAATCACCAATTATATCACATATAACGAAAAACATTTTTACATCTTGCACCAAATGAGTAGTGAGCCACTTAAGTCATTGACACATTCGCTAAACTACTCAAGTCCGTTATAGTGCAAATGTGTTGCCATCTCTTTCAATTCTCTAACTGAACACATAGCAAATAATCGTAAATAAATCAGGCCACAATCAAGTTCTCAAGTTCTGGTATATGACGATAAGAGATAGAAGAAGATTTTAAAATCCTAGAAGAACTATTGTGATTTATGATACTTGTGTGGTTTTCATCGCAGTGATAACAAATAGTGCTAGCTGGCCCTTTCCAGGCGAATTTCTGGCTAGCAATCGATCGATTGCGCGGTCATTTTGTGGTGCGGCAGCGTTCAGTTCACGATACTGAATCAATTCCCTTTGTTACTGAGATGTGCATGCGTAAGAGACAAAAATAAGTGGGCTTCACTTATCCTACATCTAAGCATGGGATTCTGCTCTCGCATGCATGACATGCATGTCTCGCTCGTTATTTTTTTTCTCTCTCAACGTGTGTGCAAGTGAACATGTGCATGGATACATCTCACACATCTATGTTTAATCATTTCTTGTCTGGACATACTAATACTACCTCTGTTTTGATCAATAAGGCGCACACGTGTTACAAGAAGAACTTTAATAAAAAAATTTAGCAACAAAATTTTAATTATATTGTGTATAACTAATATTGTTGGATTCATATTGAAAAGCACTTTCTGATGATAAAAATCTTACACCAACAATTTTTATATATTTAGAGTAATTTTGGTCAAAGAAAAATCACGGAAAAGAAGGATGCCCTATTCATTGAAATGGGGGGAGTATAGCCTTCATGCATGCATGCTTCATTTATTCCGCGCGACGAGCTGACTTGTGTTTTCTTCGCGGCCGGCTGATCGCATGCATTTTTTCGATAAAGGACGCTTCATTACTCAAAAATTCAAGCATTACACTCAGCCTTTACATAACTAAGATGCACACAGCCGTTCAAGTATCAAGTCTGAACAAATAAAAGATCGATCGAAAGAGCCAAACTAAGACTATGCTACATTGGCTTCAATCCGCCTAATATGCAGCCACCCATGTCGAGAAATAAACTCATTGGCCGTGTTCTCCAACCATGTAGACACCTCCATAAAGAGGTCCCGGTACTCCAAGCGCTGAAGTGGCGACCATGAATGGAGCAAAACCGTACATCGCTAAATGACCTGCATGAGAGAAGAATTCTTGTCATTGAGAACCTTGTCATTTCTACATAGCCATAGCGTCCATACGACTGTAATCGCGCCCACTTTGATAAGTGTTTTGTACCTAGTATCTACCCCATTTAGACAAATATATATTTGCAACGCTACGAGAAGGGTATAAGGTAGAACCCATCTGAATGATTGACCATATAGATCTAGCAAACCTACAGTTGAAAAAAAGATGTTTTATTGTCTCATCTTGATGACAGAAAACACATTTCTTACAACCGTGCCAGTTGCGTGTAACAAGGTTGTCTTTGGTTAAAATCACACCGCGACGAAGGTACCATGCAAAAACTTTCGTTTTCAGTGGTATCTTCATCTTCCAAATGTACTTATTATTGACAACCGATTGACTAGGAATGGTAAGCGCCCTATACAAAGAATTAACCGAGAAAACACCGTTCTTGGTGAGTCTCCATCGGAATTAATCAGTCCCCTCAGATAAGTGTATTGAAGCTAACCTCTGTAGAAATTCATTCCAACTAATCAAACGGGGGCCAATTAGATCACGCCTGAACGTCGTGGAGGGAGGAGAAGTTTCCATAACCTTCTGCAGGGCATCTCCCTTATAACGAAAAATATTGTACAAAGCTGGATATTGTTCCCGAAAAGTAGTTGTTCCCAACCATCTATCTTCCCAGAACCAAATCTCCGCCCCATTCCTTATGGAGAACAAACCAAAAGAGAAAAAGTGCCTATTAGTTGCCATAATGCCAGCCCAAAAGTGAGAGTCTCCAGGTTTCCAAAATACCTGAGATAACGCTTTTGAGCCCACATACTTTTTCCTTAAAAGTTGTTGCCATATACCATCCTCAGTTAATAACCTGGCCAGCCATTTTCCTAGCAAAGCCATGTTCTTAACTTCAAGATCATGAACACCAAGTCCACCTTGATCTTTGAACGTAGATAATCTAATCTTTTCAAGATTCCTTTGGGTAGATGGAAGAAAGATATCATATAGAGTATCATATTCGTAAGTACGCATTTATGAGCACTAATCTCCCCCCCCCAGGGACAGCAGTTTTCCTTTCCAACTACTTAAACGCTTCTGAAGTCTTTCCTCGACGAGTTTCCACTCCGCCAACGTCAGTCTCCGATAATGAATCGGAATACCAAGATAGTTGATCGGTATAAGGTAGAACCTATCTGAATGATTGACCATATAGATCTAGCAAACCTACAGTTGAAAAAAAGATGTTTTATTGTCTCATCTTGATGACAGAAAACACATTTCTTACAACCGTGTCAGTTGTGTTTAACAAGGTTGTCTTTGGTTAAAATCACACCGCGACGAAGGTACCATGCAAAAACTTTCGTTTTCAGTGGTATCTTCATCTTCCAAATACTTATTATTTATAACCGGTTGACTAGGAATGGTAACCGTCCTATACAATGAATTAACCGAGAAAACACCACCTAATGAAGAACATCCATCAGTCCAAGCCGGTGCACAGCCATTTATTGCAGAACCGGGTGAACCGGTCACTGGCAGATTCAAAGAGACGCGAGCTAGAGGACGAAATCATCAGGCTCAGTCATAGAAGTGTCTGCTTTTGTTAGATCTTCAGAGGCCAGTGTGAGTTTAATTGGAGCATATCAGGCAAGTGATACGACACGCCTAGCATGCATTGTGCACACCTAGGATCTGCTTCATTATCTAAAATCCCACATTTAACCTATTTCATTGGGGGACCCAAGTAGTAGATATGGGGTGCGTGGACAAGGTTTTACCGACTCCTCTCAATCCCATGATTATACTTTTCACTATTTTTTCCATTGATGACTCAGCTCGCATTGTTGATGTGTAACCCCATCTTGTTTCCTTTGCATGTGGATCCAGCACATGCGCTAGGAGCCTTATATGTATCCACCTACATAGGAGCGGTTAATGTAATCCAGCAAAGGACGAGGAGCCGGTTGTTGGACCGGTTGAAGTGAAGTGTACAAATGAGTTGGTGAGCCACGATACACCTATACTCAACTACTCAAGTCCACTATGCTGCAATTATATTGTTGTCTCGTCGACTCCCTCCCTCTCTCTCCCCTCTCTTCCCTATCTCTCTATCTGTAAAATCTGAACACATAACAATTTGTCATAAAACATTCATGCATACACTCGGCAATACATACATTAGATGTGATACGAATATAATCACCGATTGTATCACATATAACGCACCATGTTTTTTACATATTGCACCAAATCAGCTGTGAGCCACTTAAGGAACATGTTGTTTTGGCTCATAGGTCCAAATAGACCTATTATAAATAATTACATTTTAAATATATTTTAAAATGTCAAAAAATATGAAAACTTCTAGGTGTACATCTAGATATGCTGTGTGACACACAAAAAATTGTGAGAAAGGACACTTTTGTGTGTTGTGTAAAAACAAAAAGGAAAATCTCATGAGAAGCTACGTATCCAAAATTGTCTTTTTTACACAATTCACAAGAAATATCATTTTTTTCCCCAAAATTTTGTGTGCGAACAAAATATACATATTTACACCTAGAATTTATTTTCAAATTTTTTATATTTTAAAAAATATGTTTAGATAGTGCGTGCATCTACTCGAATTAGCCAAAAGGGATTTTCGGCCACTTAAGTCGTTAACACATTCACTCAACTACTCAAGTCCATTATAGTGCAACTGTGTTGCGATCTCTTTCAACTCTCTAGCTGAACAAATAACAAAAATTCAAAAATAAATCAGGCCACAATCAAGTTCTCAAGCTCCCCTTTATGACGATAAGAGATATGAAAATCCTAGAAGAAATATTGCGTATGATACTTGTGCGGTTTTCATCGCAGTGATAACTAGTTGTGCTAGCTAGCTGGTCGCCTTGTCCCCTTCGAGGTAGCATACATAAGCGGATGTATGCTAGGAAGGTATTGCTCTTATCTTTACTAGTCATTCAATTACTTATTTTTCCACTTTACTTTTGGTGGGATGACAAAATTTGTAAGTGATTGAACATGTTGTTATGGTGGAATATTGTGCTAGGAAGTTATATACTCGTTAATCTCCGTCGGGATGCCCAAATTGTATGAATTCCCAAACGTGTGATTCTTGGGTCCGCGTGTGTACTGGGTTGATCTCTCTAACGCTGCAGATGACGCACACTAAGTAAAAAATTGCAGCGACTAATGACACATGCGCCCATCTGCAGCAAGCGTCGTTGTTGATATGGGTGGTTCCGAGGTGATTTTTTCGAGCACGGGCCCAGACGGTGGTGAAAATTCAGGTTTGAAACAGTGAATGATTTTTCCTTCTTGCTGTGCAAGAATAACATTGTGCAAGCGAGTTGCGCACTCCCGGACCTCCTGTGCAAGGACGACCGTAGCGATAACATTCGAAGAAATGACATGAAGCGAGTAACAGTGATACGGCAGGATGAGTGGAATGGATCGATCCTATGCGTTGCGTGCTGGTCCGCTGACTGGAGTGTCCGACTTTCTTCCCAAACGGCGTCGAGACAGAGTAAATTTTTATACCAGTAGTTTGGCGCACTCCGCAAATGATCCACGTTCGAGGCATGGAGAGCTCCAATTCGCAGGGTGTCACGCCTCTGTTTCTCATCAAGACTTACGAGATGGTGGAGGACCCGGCAACCAATCGGCGGCGCCAGCTTCGTCGTGTGAAACACGCTGGACTTCTTGCGGGACGTGTTGTGCAACTACTTCAAGTAAAACAACTCCTGAAACCTTCATCGGGCAGCTCAACACCTATGTATGTGAGTGCTTCATCAGGATTCAGGAGTATATTATCTATCTGTTGTTGCTTTGTGTGACCATTCATAATCTTGTTCACATAACCTTCCCCTCGATACTAAGAACTTCCCTCGCATTATATACATATCACTGATTTCGTTTGCCATGTCTCAAGAGTTTTCGAAAAATCAGCCAGCTACAGAACCAGGTGAACGGGCCACTGGCAGATTCGACACTACCTCGAAGGCGAGAAGATCGTGCTTCTGGCTGACCTCTAGAGACAGGCCCAACAACAGTGTGGGATGAACTGGATAGAGAAGAAGACATAAGGCAAGTGATACGACTCACCTAACATGCATTGTGCACGCCAGGGATCCACTTCATTATCTGAGAACCTACATTTAAACTAAAACGTTGGAAGTCTCAAGAAGTAGAGGTGGGGCACGTGGACAACTTTTTACCGACACCTCCCATTCCCATGATTATACTTTTCACTACTCTTTCCCTTGGCGGCTCAGCTCCTATTGTTGATGTGTAACCCTATCTTGTTTTCTTGGCATGTGGATCTAGCACTTGCTAGGAGCTCTATATGTATCCACCTAGATAGAAGAAGTTAATGCAATCTAGCAAAGGGTGAGGAGTAGGTTGTTACACCGGCTGAACCAAAATCCGCAAATGAGTTGGTGAGCCACTTTAACACCTACACTCAACTCTCTCTTCTTCGCATTTACTTATAGTTGTTTTTCTTATCGAATCAATGGAGCCCTAAAGTTCACTATGTTGCAACTATATTGTCGTCTAGTCGACTCTCTCTCTCTTCCCTATCCTATCTTTCTCTATAGTCTGAACACATAACAAGTTATCATAAAACATACATGCATACACTCGGCGATACAAACATTATATGTGATACAAATATAATCGCCAATTATATGGAAAATGTATGCTTGCACTCGGGTGCATCTCATCCCCTATCTCATCAACCAATCATTCTGAGATTCGTTTGTTATTAGTATGCTTTCTTGTATTCACATTGTTATTAGTATGCTTTCTTGCCATCAACGACACCTTCCATTTATTTTCTACTCCCTCCGTCCCATTTCACAGGGCTTACGCGTATTCCTAGGGTTACCTATTTAACCAACATAATATCAATTGTATAGTACAAAAACTATGTCATTAATTAGAAAGTATAATATCTAAGCTTTCTAATAATATATATTTTATAATATATATTTTGTATTATGTTGATAAAATTTACGACCTAAAAATACGTGCAAGCCCTATGAACTGGGGCGGAGGTAGTACTTTGATTCCTCCGTGCCAAATTGCCAACCATAACTTGCATCTGGACCATTGTATGTTCGTAGCTAGATCCAGATATTTGAAAATTCTTGATTCAGAGTATGAAATTTAAGATTTATGGATATTGGAACGTAAGTGCAGGCAGCAACATTATAATTTTTTATTTTAAAGATTATAGATTTTTTGACACAAAGTCTAATTTGGAAAATGTATATTCTCACATTTCTTATCATAAAACATTGAATTTTCGGTTACACATGCGGTTCATATTCTTTCATAGGGACCTACATCATATGATCCCGTATGAACAAATACCATCTTTATATGAACCGAGAACAGTAGTACGGATGCATACAGCGAAAAAATAAAAACAAAAATAAGAAACAAAACTCCCGCTCCGATATGCCAGCCCTAGCAGAAACAATACATCCACCACCAGGATAACATCTGAACTTCAGGCTCTCTTAGGTTTTCACCCTAAAGATATTCCCTGCTCTCAAAACAACGCCTCCAACAAAGTCATTGCCAGGCACAGCTAGTTAAGGTCAGACCTTGGATTTTTCACCCTAAAAGGTAAGACTTCTGAACTTCACCTGTGCTACCGCCCCCACTTGCATATTGCTACTGCGAAACCCAGAACACCAAGCAAGTCCCTTAAGAATAGAGAGACTCGAACCTCTATTGCTAGTCGTCCAATCCGTCCTTCATGATAACCCCCGTCTCTGATTTCACAATAGACGAGAATGTCAACTGATGGCAACACAGAACAGAGCTTCACGCCGCTCCCTCCAGAACCAAACGGTCGGAATAAAAGCATGGGTGCGCACGACCGAATACCACCCGATTAGCAAACTCCAGGCATGAGTTGCACCGTTACATTCGGTGGTGGAGCTTTCCGAAACTCATCACTCCGACCAGATCAAGACGAATGGGCCTCAGGCAGGTCTTCATCTTCGCACAAGAGAAACCCTAGAACCGCCACCATTATTCAAGTCGGGCCCAACGCCACTAACCATCCCAGGCCGGCCGAGGCAACGCGGCAAAACGCCTTGTAGCCGATCGACGCTCCACCGGCGACAACCCGGATCACGGAGAGGGTAAGGAGAAGACCGACCTAGGGCTTACATCCATCTGGCCCATCCCACCCCGCACCTCCACCGCCAACATGGTCTGCCGCCGGAAGCCACCACCACCATCACCAGGATGCCGCCCAGGTCGTCGTCCGCCGCGCCGCCACTGCCCCAGGCGTGTCGCTGCTCACGTCGTCGTAGAGGTGTGTTGCTGTTCACGCCGCCGCACGTCGACAAGCCACCACGCCGTGGTGTCCGGCGAGCGCACCACACCCAAATTGTGGAGGATCTTTCCCTCGCTTACCCTCCATGCAAGGGGGCGAGCAGGCCCCGCCACCGGCAACGACCAAGGTGAGCCTGGCCGCGCCCTTTGGCAACGGCGGGAGGAGGACGCAGGGGTGGGGGACTCGCGACGGGGGATTTCTAGGGTTCCCCACGTCGCCACGCGGGGGCGAGAGGTGCAAGAGTAAATATAATTCATATAGACTTAAACATTGCTAGGAAGATCTAAGTCAATATTTTTGTTATTGCGCGGCAACCGCGCGGGCATAATGCTAGCATATATTAGATGCAGATCAGTATGTGGTCGGGACTCTTTCTTTACATTTCTTTGCATGGAATGTACAAAGAAAATCTGGTGAAACATAACTACGTGATTTATGGTTGGAACTCAGGCGTGTTGGATCCAATTCCCCTGTATTAACTAGTACTTCGTCCATGAGAGTAAGTTTTATATTTTCTTTAAAGTCAACCTAAGTAAAATTTGATAAGCATTTAAAAAAAAAATCAGCAACTCTGATAAGTATTTTTGGCTCTACATCGACATCGACAAGACTAGTCGGTTGTTATTCCCTAACATAGTGGTGTTGGTATTCTTGCCGATATTGAATGACTGCTTTAATGGTTGCGCGCGTGCACACAGTCTTGGCATTGAGTCTCAAATTAAAATTAAAAAACGTTGACCAAAGGGGGAATGATCCCTCCCTTGGCTATACGTTGTTAGGTAGAATGAGACTCTCCCCGCGGATGGACGCGGATGGATGATAACCCGGTTTATTCGCCCCTCCTGCGAAATTACCGCGGATGGGGATTCGAACCCGGGTGGACTGGTTGCGCACTCGCTTGCCCTGTCACTGAGCTAGAACTCAGTTCTCAAATTAAAATTATGGGAGGACCTTTGTCGGCATTTACAAGTCTATGGTTCGTTATCTATCTTTCAATGCCTTCATAAAAGTACAAGATTATGTTCTGAAAGAAGGAAAATTTTGAAGACCTCGAAGAATTGTTAGTATCTTTTAGACTTTATTTTGTTACCGTTGGAGTCAGCTCGTGTATCTCTACCATGTACTATTTGTTACTATAAATATATGTGGTACTAATTGTCAAAAAAAAAAACATCAGCAACTATGATATTCTATGGATATCATATGAAAACACTAGCTAAATGCCCGCACTTTGCTGCAAACTTTTTGCTCTCAAATTTCTTTTTAAATACGCCTTCCCTATATTATGTTATGCCATTATGTACAATGCAACAAACCCTATACAAAGGCATTAAATACAACTGTGTTTTTTCATCTCTCGTTCACTGGTATTACTCTTATTCTTAGTCACTATCTTTGTGGCTACTATGTCAAGTATATTTATAAAATGGCGTTTTGTCCAGTACAACTCTTTTCCTCCAAACTCAAATAAATTTAAACATGAAGATGGCTAAGATCATTTGACACCCCTTCATAAGTAAGGGTATGATGGTCTTAAAAAAACTAAACGGGCATACGTAGCCATTATAAAACCCGTATAACCCAAATTATTTGTATAAATAGCATACGGATAGACCGGTATGTTTGGACGTTGTTGTTGGCTCATTGCCGGATGGTCATGGCCAATGGGGGAGGTGCTTGCCGGCCAAGAGGCACTATGAGGTAGTGGAGGATAGTACGAGCCTCCATAAGGCCTCGTATTTCTGTGTTGGCTAGGTGACGGCGGCGTGCAAGCAAGATGACAACGTGGTGTGAGGCTGTCTATTCTGCCGCATTTCCGAAAAAGGTAATTAATCATCTTCTTTCTCCCTCCATGGTATATTGGTACCTCCTTAGGGCATCTCCAACGGAGCGACGTAAACGGACGTTCATCGACCGTTTGCGTCCGTGCTGGCTTAAAATGCGTTAGGACCCAGGTCCAGCGGCCCGACGCATAGAGACTGGGCCGTCCGCGGAGACGCAAACGCGGCACATATTTGCGTCTCGGATGCCTCGCGACGGACGCTACGCAGACGTGCAAGTGACCGCTCGCTTTTCCAACGGGCCCATCTGGCAGCGAGCCGTATCGATCGCATCGCTTCAGTGGATGTCGCTTCGGCAGTCTTCGCTTTCGCGTCTATGCCGCAGCCTTTACCATCAATGGATTTGCTTCCTCTTTGGCAGCAGGGACTGGCGGGTGGCGGCTAGCCTTCTGCGCGGCCATCAATGGCATCATGTCCCGCGCGCCAGGCCATTAAAAGTCGACCGACAGCGTACCTGCCATTGCCCACACCACCGACACCTCCACTCCCACCCTCACCACCACGCGCCACCGCATAACCATGAGAAACAAGAAGCACGACTCCGAGGCATCCGGAAGCGGCACCAAGAAAGGCGGAGCGGACGAACAGGGTGTCGTTTCTCATTGACGTGGCGCGGCTCATGCACCAGAGCTGGAAGTCGTGCCACCGCTGGGGGTGTTTGCCTGCCTGTCGACGTCTTGCGGCTCAGCCACCTCCGGTTGCATGTCCCGCACGTGCCTCTGCGCGAGCCAGAGAAGAGCGTTGAGATCCGGTGCAGGCGGCGGTGCCCGCCGCCGAACCTCCGCGGCGATCCCGCCTTCACCGTCGACTCCTACAGCTGGCACAGCTGGCTGATACGTCTCCGACGTATCGATAATTTCTTATGTTCCATGCCACATTATTGATGATATCTACATGTTTTATACACATTATATGTCGTATTTATACATTTTCCGGCACTAACCTATTAACGAGATGCCGAAGAGCCAGTTGCTGTTTTCTGCTGTTTTTGGTTTCAGAAATCCAAGTAAAGAAATATTCTCGGAATTGGACGAAATCAACGCCCAGGGTCCTATTTTTGCACGAAGCTTCCAAAAGTCCGAGGGAGAGTCGAAGTGGGGCCACGAGGTGGTGACACACCAGGGCGGCGCGGCCCAAGCCCTTGCCGCGCAGGCCTGTGGTGTGGGCCCCTCGTGACGCCCCTTTACCTGCCCTTCCGCCTACAAATAGCCTTCGTCGCGAAACCCCCAGTACCGAGAGCCACAATACGGAAAACCTTACTGAGACGCCGCCGCCGCCAATCCCATCTCGGGGGATTACGGAGATCACCTCCGGCACCCTGCCGGAGAGGGGAATCATCTCCCGGAGGACTCTTCACCGCCATGGTCGCCTCCGGAGTGATGAGTGAGTAGTCCATCCCTGGACTATGGGTCCATAGCAGTAGCTAGATGGTTGTCTTCTCCTCATGTGCTTCATTGTCGGATCTTGTGAGCTGCCTAACATGATCAAGATCATCAATCTGTAATTCTATATGTTGTGTTTGTCGGGATCCGATGGATAGAGAATACTATGTTATGTTGATTATCAATCTATTACCTATGTGTTGTTTATGATCTTGCATGCTCTCCGTTATTAGTAGAGGCTCTGGCCAAGTTTTTGCTCTTAACTCCAAGAGGGAGTATTTATGCTCGATAGTGGGTTCATGCCTCCATTAAATGCAGGACGGTGACGGAAAGTTCTAAGGTTGTGGATGTCTTGTTGCCACTAGGGATAAAACATTGATGCTATGTCCGAGGATGTAGTTATTGATTACATTACGCACCATACTTAATTCAATTGTCCGTTGTTTTGCAACTTTATGCTTGGAAGGGGTTCGGATGATAACTTTGAAGGTGGACTTTTTAGGCATAGATGCATGCTTGGATAGCGGTCTATGTACTTTGTCGTAATGCCCAATTAAATCTCACAGTACTCATCATATCATGTATGTGCATTGTCATGCTCTCTTTATTTGTCAATTGCCCGATTGTAATTTGTTCACCCAACATGCTATTTATCTTATGGGAGAGACACCTCTAGTGAACTGTGGACCCCGGTCCATTCTTTTACATCTGAAATACAAATCTGCTTGCTATTGTTCTTTCTTGTTCTTTGCAAACAATCATCATCCACACTATACATCTAATCCTTTGTTACAGCAAGCCGGTGAGATTGACAACCTCACTGTTTCGTTGGGGCAAAGTACTTTGGTTGTGTTGTGCAGGTTCCACGTTAGCACCGGAATCCCTGGTGTTGCGCCGCACTACATCTCGCCGCCATCAATCTTCAACGTGCTTCTTGGCTCCTCCTGGTTTGATAAACCTTGGTTTCTTTCTGAGGGAAAACTTGCCGCCGTACGCATCACACCTTCCTCTTGGGGTTCCCAACGGACGCGTGCTGTACGCGTATCAAGCTCTTTTTACGGCGCCGTTGCCGGGGAGATCAAGACACGCTGCAAGGGGAGTCTCCACAATCCAATCTCTTTACTTTGTTTTTGTCTTGCTTTATTTTATTTACTACTTTGTTTGCTGCATCATATCAAAACACAAAAAAATTAGTTGCTAGCTTTACTTTATTTACTATCTTGTTTGCCATATCAAAAACACAAAAAAATTAGTTTACTTGCATTTATTTTTATCTAGTTTGCTTTATTTACTACTGCTAAAATGGCTACCCCTGAAAATACTAAGTTGTGTGACTTCACAACCACAAATAATAATGATTTCTTATGCACACCTATTGCTCCACCTGCTACTACAGCAGAATTCTTTGAAATTAAACTCTGCTTTACTTGAATCTTGTTATGCGAGAGCAATTTTCAGGTGTTAGTTACGATGATCTTGCTTGCCCATCTCAATAATTTTGTTGAATTGTGTGAAATGCAAAAGTATAAAGATGTAGATGGTGACATTATAAAATTAAAATTGTTTCCTTTCTCATTAAGAGGAAGAGCTAAAGATTGGTTGCTATCTCCGCCTAAGAATAGTATTGATTCATGGACTAAATGCAAGGATGCTTTTATTGGCAGATATTATCCCCCTGCTAAAATTATATCTTTGAGGAGTAGCATAATGAATTTTAAACAATTGGATAATGAGCATGTTGCACAAGCATGGGAAAGAATGAAATCTTTGGTTAAAAATTACCCAACCCATGGATCGACTACTTGGATGATCATCCAAACCTTTTATGCGGGATCGAACTTTTCTTCGCGGAACCTATTGGATTCTGCACTGGAGGTACCTTTATGTCCATCACTCTTGGTGAAGCAACAAAGCTCCTTGATAATATGATGATTAATTACTCTGAATGGCACACGGAGAGAGCTCCACAAGGTAAGAAGGTAAATTCTGTCGAAGAAACCTCTTCCTTGAGTGATAAGATTGATGCTATTATGTCTATGCTTGTGAATGATAGGACTAATGTTGATCCTAATAATGTTCCGTTAGCTTCATTGGTTGCCAAAGAAGAACATGTTGATGTAAACTTCATTAAAAATAATAATTTCAACAACAATGCTTATCGGAACAATTCTAGTAATAACTATAGGTCATATCCTTATAATAATGGTAACGGTTATGGTAATTCTTATGGCAATTCTTACAACAATAATAGAAACACACCCCCTGGACTTGAAGCTATGCTTAAAGAATTTATTAGTACACAAACTGCTTTTAACAAATCTGTTGAGGAAAAGCTCAATAAAATTGATATTCTCGCTTCTAAGGTTGATAGTCTTGCCTCCGATGTTGATCTTTTGAAATCGAAAGTTATGCCTAATAAGGATATTGAAAATAAAATTGTTACTACAGCAAATGCCATCCAAGTTAGAATTAATGAGAATATAAGATTGATGGCCGAATTGCATGCTAGGTGGGAAAGAGAAGAAAATGAAAAACTAGCTAAAGAGAATAATGTAGCTAAAGTTTGGACTATTACCACCACTAGTAATGTTAATGATTCACATGTTGCTGCACCTCCTACTAATAATAAAATAATTGGTGTTGGCAATGTTACTACTCCTAGTGCAAAGCGTGCAAAATTGCCTGAAACTGCTAAAACTGCTGAAACTGCCTGTGATAAAACTGCTGAAATTTTTTCCAACATTGGGGATGATGGTCCCATTGCTTTAGATTATAATGGTTTGGATTTTGATGATTGCCACATCTCTGAAGTTATAAAGTTCTTACAAAAACTTGCTAAGAGTCCCAATGCTAGTGCTATAAATTTGGCTTTCACAAAACATATTACAAATGCTCTCATAAAAGCTGGAGAAGAGAAACTAAAACTTGAAACTTCTATTCCTAGAAAGCTAGAGGATGGTTGGGAGCCCATCATTAAGATGAAGGTCAATAACTTTGATTGTAATGCTTTATGTGATCTTGGTGCAAGTATTTCTGTTATGCCCAAGAAAATCTATAATATGCTTGACTTGCCACCATTGAAGAATTGTTATTTGGATGTTAATCTTGTTGATAATGCTATAAAGAAACCTTTGGGGAGAGTTGATAATGTTCGCATTACCGTTAACAATAACCTTGTCCCCGTTGATTTTGTTGTCTTGGATATTGAATGCAATGCATCTTGCCCCATTATATTGGGAAGACCTTTTCTTTGAACTGTTGGAGCCATCATTGATATGAAGGAAGGTAATATTAAATATCAATTTCCTCTCAAGAAAGGTATGGAACACTTCCCTAGAAAGAGAATGAAGTTACCTTTTGATTCTATTATTAGAAAAAATTATGATGTTGATGCTTCGTCTCTTGATGTTACTTGATATACACTTTCTGCGCCTAGCTGAAAGGCGTTAAAGAAAAGCGTTTATGGGAGACAACCCATGTTTTTACTACAGTATTTTGTTTTATATTTGAGTCTTGGAAGTTATTTACTACTGTAGAAACCTCTCCTTATCTTAGTTTTGTGCTTTGTTGTGCCAAGTAAAGTCTTTGATAGTAAGGTTCATACTAGATTTGGATTGCTGCGCAGTAACAGATTTCTTTGCTGTCACGAATTTCGACCTGCCCCTCTGTAGGTAGCTCAGAAAAATATGCCAATTTACGTGCGTGATCCTCAGATATGTACGCAACTTTCATTCAATTTGGGCATTTTCATTTGAGCAAGTCTGGTGCCTCGATAAAATCCATCTTTACGGACTGTTCTGTTTTGACAGATTCTGTCTTTTATTTCGCATTGCCTCTTTTGCTATGGTGGATGAATTTATTTGTTCCATTAATGTCCAGTAGCCTTATGAAATGTCCAGAAGTGTTAAGAATGATTGTGTCACCTCTGAACATGTTAATTTTTATTGTGCACTAACCCTCTAATGAGTTGTTTCGAGTTTGGTGTGGAGGAAGTTTTCAAGGATCAAGAGAGGGAGATGATACAATATGATCAAGGAGAGTGAAAGCTCTAAGCTTGGGGATGCCCCGGTGGTTCACCCCTGCATATTCTAAGAAGACTCAAGCGTCTAATCTTGGGGATGCCCAAGGCATCCCCTTCTTCATCAACAACATTATCAGGTTCCTCCCCTGAAACTATATTTTTATTCCGTCACATCTTATGTGCTTTGCTTGGAGCGTCGGTTTGTTTTTGTTTTTGTTTTTGTTTGAATAAAATGGATCCTAGCATTCATTGTGTGGGAGAGAGACACGCTCCGCTGTTGCATATGGACAAATATGTCCTTAGGCTTTACTCATAGTATTCATGGCGAATGTTGAATCTTCTTCGTTAAATTGTTATATGGTTGGAATCGGGAAATGCTACATGTAGTAATTCTAAAATGTCTTGAATAATTTGATACTTGGCAATTGTTGTGCTCATGTTTAAGCTCTTGCATCATATACTTTGCACCCATTAATGAAGAAACACCTAGAGCTTGCTAAATTTGGTTTGCATATTTGGTCTCTCTAAAGTCTAGATAATTTCTAGTATTGAGTTTTGAACAACAAGGAAGACGGTGTAGAGTCTTATAATGTTTACAATATGTCTTTTATGTGAGTTTTGCTGCACCGGTTCATCCTTGTGTTTGTTTCAAATAACCTTGCTAGCCTAAACCTTGTATCGAGAGGGAATACTTCTCATGCATCCAAAATCCTTGAGCCAACCACTATGCCATTTGTGTCCACCATACCTACCTACTACATGGTATTTCTCCGCCATTCCAAAGTAAATTGCTTGAGTGCTACCTTTAAATTTCCATTCTCTACCTTTACAATATATAGCTCATGGGACAAATAGCTTAAAAACTATTGTGGTATTGAATATGTACTTATGCACTTTATCTCTTATTAAGTTGCTTGTTGTGCGATAACCATGTTTCTGGGGACGCCATCAACTACTCTTTGTTGAATATCATGTGAGTTGTTATGCATGTCCGTCTTGTCTGAAGTAAGGGAGATCTACCACTTTAATGGTTAGAGCATGCATATTGTTAGAGAAGAACATTGGGCCGCTAACTAAAGCCATGAATCATGGTGGAAGTTTCAGCTTTGGACATATATCCTCAATCTCATATGAGAATACTAATTGTTGCCACATGCTTATGCATTAAAGAGGAGTCCATTATCTGTTGTCTATGTTGTCCCGGTATGGATGTCTAAGTTGAGAATAATCAAAAGCGAGAAATCCAAAATGCTAGCTTTCTCCTTAGACCTTTGTACAGGCGGCATACAGGTACCCCTTTGTGACACTTGGTTAAAACATGTGTATTGCGATGATCCCGGTAGTCCAAGCTAATTAGGACAAGGTGCGGGCACTATTAGTATACTATGCATGAGGCTTGCAACTTGTAAGATATAATTTACATGATACATATGCTTTATTACTACCGTTGACAAAATTGTTTCTTGTTTTCAAAATAAAAGCTCTAGCACAAATATAGCAATCGATGCTTTCCTCTTCGAAGGACCTTTCTTTTACTTTTATGTTGAGTCAGTTCACCTATTTCTCTCCACCTCAAGAAGCAAACACTTGTGTGAACTGTGCATTGATTCCTACATACTTGCATATTGCACTTGTTATATTACTTTATGTTGACAATATCCATGAGATATACATGTTACAAGTTGAAAGCAACCGCTGAAACTTAATCTTCCTTTGTGTTGCTTCAATACCTTTACTTTGATTTATTGCTTTATGAGTTAACTCTTATGCAAGACTTATTGATGCTTGTCTTGAAGTACTATTCATGAAAAGTCTTTGCTTTATGATTCAGTTGTTTACTCATGTCATTACCATTGTTTTGATCGCTGCATTCATTACATATGTTTACAATAGTATGATCAAGGTTATGATGGCATGTCACTCCGGAAATTATCTTTGTTATCGTTTACCTGCTCGGGACGAGCGAGAACTAAGCTTGGGGATGCTGATACGTCTCCGACGTATCGATAATTTCTTATGTTCCATGCCACATTATTGATGATATCTACATGTTTTATACACATTATATGTCGTATTTATGCATTTTCCGGCACTAACCTATTAACGAGATGCCGAAGAGCCAGTTGCTGTTTTCTGCTGTTTTTGGTTTCAGAAATCCTAGTAAAGAAATATTCTCGGAATTGGACGAAATCAACGCCGAGGGTCCTATTTTTGCACGAAGCTTCCAGAAGTCCGAGGGAGAGTCGAAGTGGGGCCACGAGGTGGCGACACACCAGGGCGGCGCGGCCCAAGCCCTGGCCGCGCCGGCCTGTGGTGTGGGCCCCTCGTGACGCCCCTTTACCTGCCCTTCCGCCTACAAATAGCCTTCGTCGCGAAACCCCCAGCACCGAGAGCCACGATACGGAAAACCTTATCGAGACGCCGCCGCCGCCAATCCCATCTCGGGGGATTCTCGGAGATCACCTCCGGCACCTGCCGGAGAGGGGAATCATCTCCCGGAGGACTCTTCACCGCCATGGTCGCCTCCGGAGTGATGAGTGAGTAGTTCATCCCTGGACTATGGGTCCATAGCAGTAGCTAGATGGTTGTCTTCTCCTCATGTGCTTCATTGTCGGATCTTGTGAGCTGCCTAACATGATCAAGATCATCAATCTCGTAATTCTATATGTTGTGTTTGCTCGGGATCCGATGGATAGAGAATACTATGTTATGTTGATTATCAATCTATTACCTATGTGTTGTTTATGATCTTGCATGTTCTCCGTTATTAGTAGAGGCTCTGGCCAAGTTTTTGCTCTTAACTCCAAGAGGGAGTATTTATGCTCGATAGTGGGTTCATGCCTCCATTAAATCTGGGACAGTGGATGTAAAGTTCTAAGGTTGTGGATGTGTGATACGTCTCCGACGTATCGATAATTTCTTATGTTCTATGCCATATTATTGATGATACCTACATGTTTTATGCACACTTTATGTCATATTCGTGCATTTTCTGGAACTAACCTATTAACAAGATGCCGAAGTGCCGGTTCCGTTTTCTCGCTGTTTTTGGTTTCAGTAAATCCTAGTAACGAAATATTCTCGGAATTGGACGAAACAAAGACCCAGGGGCCTATTTTTCCACGGAGCTTCCGAAGACCGAAGAACATACGAAGTGGGGCCACGAGGTGGCGACACCACAAGGCGGCGCGGCCTAGGGGGCCCGCGCCGCCCTATGGTGTGGCCCCTCGTCGTGCCCCCGACTCGCCCTTCCGCCTACTTAAAGCCTCCGTCGCGAAACCCCCGATGCGAAAAACCACGATACGGAAAACCTTACCGAGACGCCGCCGCCGCCGATCCCATCTCGGGGGATTCCGGAGATCTCCTCCGGCACCCTGCCGGAGAGGGGATTCATCTCCCGGAGGACTCTACACCGCCATGGTCGCCTCCGGAGTGATGAGTGAGTAGTTCACCCCTCGGACTATGGGTCCATAGCAAGTAGCTAGATGGTTGTCTTCTCCTCATTGTGCTTCATTGTTGGATCTTGTGAGCTGCCTAACATGATCAAGATCATCTATCCGTAATACTCTATGTTGTGTTTGTCGGGATCCGATGGATAGAGAATACCATGTCATGTTAATTATCAAGTTATTACATATGTGTTGTTTATGATCTTGCATGCTCTCCGTTACTAGTAGAGGCTCTGGCCAAGTTTTTGCTTTTAACTCCAAGAGGGAGTATTTATGATCGATAGTGGGTTCATGCCTGCATTGACACCTGGGACAAGGATGTAAAGTTCTAAGGTTGTGTTGTGCTGTTGCCACTAGGGATAAAACATTGGCGCTATGTCCGAGGATGTAGTTGTTGATTACATTACGCACCATACTTAATGCAATTGTCTCGTTGTTAGCAACTTAATACCGGAGGGGGTTCGGATGATAACTCGAAGGTGGACTTTTAGGCATAGATGCAGTTGGATGGCGGTCTATGTACTTTGTCGTAATGCCCAATTAAATCTCACTATACTTATCATGTCATGTATGTGCATTGTTATGCCCTCTCTATTTGTCAATTGCCCGACCGTAATTTGTTCACCCAACATGATTTTATCTTATGGGAGAGACACCTCTAGTGAACTCGTGGACCCCGGTCCATTCTTTTATACTGAAATACAAATCTGCTGCAATACTTGTTTTACTATTTTCTCTGCAAACAATCATCTTCCGCACAATACGGTTAATCCTTTGTTACAGCAAGCCGGTGAGATTGACAACCTCACTGTTTCGTTGGGGCAAAGTACTTTGGTTGTGTTGTGCAGGTTCCACGTTGGCGCCGGAATCTCTGGTGTTGCGCCGCACTACATCCCGCCACCATCAACCTTCAACGTGCTTCTTGGCTCCTCCTGGTTCGATAAACCTTGGTTTCTTTCTCGAGGGAAAACTTGCCGCCGTGCGCATCATACCTTCCTCTTGGGGTTGCCCAACGAACGTGTGAAATACACGCCATCAAGCATATTTTCCGGCGCCGTTGCCGGGGAGATCAAGACACGCCGCAAGGGGAGTCTCCACTTCTCAATCTCTTTACTTTGTTTTTGTCTTGCTTTATTTTATTTACTACTTTGTTTGCTGCATTATATCAAAACACAAAAAAAATAGTTGCTAGTTTTACTTTATTTACTGTCTTGCTTGCTATATCAAAAACACAAAAAATTAGTTACTTGCATTTGCTTTACTTATTTCATCATGTTTCCTTTTAATTTTACCACAAAGAACATACCGGTAGGACGCGGGTCTATCATTGGGAGAAACAATATAGAAGAATTTTTCACCCATGTTAGTACCGTTGAAGATTTTGAAGATAGACACTTGGTAGAACTTGCTCCTACTTATGAAATTGCTGCTGCTGCTTTAGTTCGCCTGTTGGAAACTAAATCTGTTAATCTTAATCCTATAATCCAACACATGTTTCTTACACTTGGTGATTTGGAAGAGGGGGAAAAGAAAGATTTTGTTTTAGAAACCCTTCTTAGAGAATTTGGTGGTCTAGCAAGAGAGGCTAGAAAGGTCTTCGCTAAATTTAATATGCTTGGTTCTCATACTAATTTTGTTAGTCTCCTTGAAAAAATGGACATGGATAGGATAAGGTATACTAATAATGCTAATGATGGTGGGGAGATCAAAGCACCAATACCATGCAAACTCCTAGCTATGAATGATGCACTAGAAAATAACTATGATTGGCTTGTTCCTGAAAATTTGTTCGATGAGAGTAGCAAGCCCAGGACTAATGAAAAGGGAGACGCTGAAACTTATGTATCCAATATACTATGCATGGTTGAGAAAACTCCAAACCCCGCTGTAGGTGCACCACCCTTCGATAATACTTGAGATACACTTTCGCGCCTAGCTGAAAGGCGTTAAAGAAAAGCGCTTATGGGAGACAACCCATGTTTTTACTACAGTATTTTTGTTTTATATTTGTGTCTTGGAAGTTGTTTACTACTGTAGCAACCTCTCCTTACCTTAGTTTTATGTTTTGTTGTGCCAAGTAAAGTCTTTGATAGAAAAGTAAGTACTAGATTTGGATTACTGCGCAGTTCCAGATTTCTTTGCTGTCACGAATCTGGGTCTATCTCCCTGTAGGTAGCTCAGAAAATTAAGCCAATTTACGAGCATGATCCTCAGATATGTACGCAACTTTCATTCAATTTGAGCATTTTCGTTTGAGCAAGTCTGGTGGCCTAATAAAATCCATCTTTACGGACTGTTCTGTTTTGACAGATTCTGTCTTTTATTTCGCATTGCCTCTTTTGCTATGTTGGATGAATTTCTTTGATCCATTAATGTCCAAGTAGCTTTATGCAATGTCCAGAAGTGTTAAGAATGATTGTGTCACCTCTGAACATGTGAAATTTTTATTATGCACTAACCCTCTAATGAGTTGTTTCGAGTTTGGTGTGGAGGAAGTTTTCAAGGATCAAGAGAGGAGTATGATGCAATATGATCAAGGAGAGTGAAAGCTCTAAGCTTGGGGATGCCCCGGTGGTTCACCCCTGCATATTCTAAGAAGACTCAAGCGTCTAAGCTTGGGGATGCCCAAGGCATCCCCTTCTTCATCGACAACATTATCGGGTTCCTCCCCGAAACTATATTTTTATTCCGTCACATCTTATGCACTTTGCTTGGAGCGTCGGTTTGTTTTTGTTTTTTGTTTTGTTTGAATAAAATGGATCCTAGCATTCACTTTATGGGAGAGAGACACGCTCCGCTGTAGCATATGGACAAATATGTCCTTAGGCTCTACTCATAGTATTCATGGTGAAGTTTCTTCTTCGTTAAATTGTTATATGGTTGGAATTGGAAAATGCTACATGTAGTAACTCTAAAATGTCTTGGATAATTTGATACTTGGCAATTGTTGTGCTCATGTTTAAGCTCTTGCATCATATACTTTGCACCCATTAATGAAGAAATACTTAGAGCTTGTTAATTTGGTTTGCATATTTGGTTTCTCTAGAGTCTAGATAACATCTAGTATTGAGTTTTGAACAACAAGGAAGACGGTATGGAGTCTTATAATGTTTACCATATGTCTTTTATGTGAGTTTTGCTGTACCGTTCATCCTTGTGTTTGTTTCAAATAACCTTGCTAGCCTAAACCTTGTATCGAGAGGGAATACTTCTCATGCATCCAAAATACTTGAGCCAACCACTATGCCATTTGTGTCCACCATACCTACCTACTACATGGTATTTATCCGCCATTCCAAAGTAAATTGCTTGAGTGCTACCTTTAAAATTCCATCATTCACCTTTGCAATATATAGCTCATGGGACAAATAGCTTAAAAACTATTGTGGTATTGAATATGTACTTATGCACTTTATCTTTTATTAAGTTGCTTGTTGAGCGATAACCATGCTTCTGGGGACGACATCAACTATTCTTTGTTGAATATCATGTGAGTTGCTATGCATGTCCGTCTTGTCTGAAGCAAGAGAGATCTACCACCTTCATGGTTGGAGCATGCATATTGTTAGAGAAGAACTTTGGGCCGCTAACTAAAGCCATGATTCATGGTGGAAGTTTCAGCTTTGGACATATATCCTCAATCTCATATGAGAATAATAATTGTTGCCACATGCTTATGCATTAAAGAGGAGTCCATTATCTCGTTGTCCATGTTGTCCCGGTATGGATGTCTAAGTTGAGAATAATCAAAAGCGAGAAATCCAAAATGCGAGCTTTCTCCTTAGACCTTTGTACAAGGCGGCATGGAGGTACCCCATTGTGACACTTGGTCAAAACATGTGCATTGCAAAGATCCGGTAGTCCAAGTTAATTAGGACAAGGTGCGGGCACTATTAGTATACTATGCATGAGACTTGCAACTTGTAAGATATAATTTACATAACTCATATGCTTTATTACTACCGTTGACAAAATTGTTTCATGTTTTCAAAATAAAAGCTCTAGCACAAATATAGCAATCGATGCTTTCCTCTTTGAAGGACCATTCTTTTTACTTTTATGTTGAGTCGGTTCACCTATCTCTCTCCACCTCAAGAAGCAAACACTTGTGTGAACTGTGCATTGATTCCTACATATTTGCATATTGCACTTGTTATATTACTCTATGTTGACAATTATCCATGAGATATACATGTTACAAGTTGAAAGCAACCGCTGAAACTTAATCTTCCTTTGTGTTGCTTCAATGCCTTTACTTTGATTTATTGCTTTATGAGTTAACTCTTATGCAAGACTTATTAATACTTGTCTTGAAGTACTATTCATGAAAAGTCTTTGCTTTATGATTCACTTGTTTACTCATGTCATTACCATTGTTTTGGTCGCTGCATTCACTACATATGTTTACAAATAGTATGATCAAGGTTATGATGGCATATCACTTCAGAAATTATCTTTGTTATCGTTTTACCTGCTCGGGACGAGCAGTAACTAAGCTTGGGGATGCTTGATACGTCTCCGACGTATCGATAATTTCTTATGTTCTATGCCATATTATTGATGATACCTACATGTTTTATGCACACTTTATGTCATATTCGTGCATTTTCCGGAACTAACCTATTAACAAGATGCCGAAGTGCCGTTCTCGTTTTCTCGCTGTTTTTGGTTTCGAAATCCTAGTAACGAAATATTATCGAATTGGACGAAACAAAGACCCGTGGGCCTATTTTTCCACGGAGCTTCCGAAGACCGAAGAACATACGAAGTGGGGCCACGAGGTGGCGACACCACAAGGCGGCGCGGCCTAGGGGGCCCGCGCCGCCCTATGGTGTGGCCCCCTCGTCGGGCCCCGACTCGCCCTTCCGCCTACTTAAAGCCTCCGTCGCGAAACCCCCGATGCGAAAAACCACGATACGGAAAACCTTACTGAGACGCCGCCGCCGCCGATCCCATCTCGGGGATTCTGGAGATCTCCTCCGGCACCCTGCCGGAGAGGGGATTCATCTCCCGGAGGACTCTACACCGCCATGGTCGCCTCCGGAGTGATGAGTGAGTAGTTCACCCCTGGACTATGGGTCCATAGCAAGTAGCTAGATGGTTGTCTTCTCCTCATTGTGCTTCATTGTTGGATCTTGTGAGCTGCCTAACATGATCAAGATCATCTATCTCGTAATACTCTATGTTGTGTTTGTCGGGATCCGATGGATAGAGAATACCATGTCATGTTAATTATCAAGTTATTACATATGTGTTGTTTATGATCTTGCATGCTCTCCGTTACTAGTAGAGGCTCGGCCAAGTTTTTGCTTTTAACTCCAAGAGGGAGTATTTATGCTCGATAGTGGGTTCATGCCCGCATTGACACTCGGGACAAGGACGAAAGTTCTAAGGTTGTGTTGTGCTGTTGCCACTAGGGATAAAACATTGGCGCTATGTCCGAGGATGTAGTTGTTGATTACATTACGCACCATACTTAATGCAATTGTCTCGTTGTTAGCAACTTAATACTCGGAGGGGGTTCGGATGATAACCCGAAGGTGGACTTTTAGGCATAGATGCAGCTTGGATGGCGGTCTATGTACTTTTTCGTAATGCCCAATTAAATCTCACTATACTTATCATGTCATGTATGTGCATTGTTATGCCCTCTCTATTTGTCAATTGCCCGACCGTAATTTGTTCACCCAACATGCTTTTATCTTATGGGAGAGACACCTCTAGTGAACCGTGGACCCCGGTCCATTCTTTTAATACTGAAATACAAATCTGCTGCAATACTTATTTTACTATTTTCTCTCGCAAACAATCATCTTCCACACAATACGGTTAATCCTTTGTTACAAAGCAAGCCGGTGAGATTGACAACCTCACCGTTTCGTTGGGGCAAAGTACTTTGGTTGTGTTGTGCAGGTTCCACGTTGGCGCCGGAATCTCTGGTGTTGCGCCGCACTACATCCCGCCGCCATCAACCTTCAACGTGCTTCTTGGCTCCTCCTGGTTCGATAAACCTTGGTTTCTTTCTGAGGGAAAACTTGCTGCCGTGCGCATCATACCTTCCTCTTGGGGTTGCCCAACGAACGTGTGAAATACACGCCATCAATGTGCTGTTGCCACTAGGGATAAAACATTGATGCTATGTCCGAGGATGTAGTTATTGATTACATTACGCACCATACTTAATGCAATTGTCTGTTGTTTTGCAACTTAATACTGGAAGGGGTTCGGATGATAACCTGAAGGTGGACATTTTAGGCATAGATGCATGCTGGATAGCGGTCTATGTACTTTGTCGTAATGCCCAATTAAATCTCACAGTACTCATCATATCATGTATGTGCATTGTCATGCTCTCTTTATTTGTCAATTTCCCGACTGTAATTTGTTCACCCAACATGCTATTTATCTTATGGGAGAGATATCTCTAGTGAACTGTGGACCCCGGTCCATTCTTTTACATCTGAAATACAAATCTGCTGCTATTATTCTTTACTGTTCTTTGCAAACAATCATCATCCACACTATACATCTAATCCTTTGTTACAGCAAGCCGGTGAGATTGACAACCTCACTGTTTCGTTGGGGCAAAGTACTTCGGTTGTGTTGTGCAGGTTCCACGTTGGCGCCGGAACGCCTGGTGTTGCGCCGCACTACATCTCGCCGCCATCAACCTTCAACGTGCTTCTTGGCTCCTCCTGGTTCGATAAACCTTGGTTTCTTTCTGAGGGAAAACTTGCCGCCGTACGCATCACACCTTCCTCTTGGGGTTCCCAACGGACGCGTGCTGTACGCGTATCACTGGCGCGAGACCGAGGATGATCCGAGGAGGCAGGCGGGCTTCCTCGGCGATCGGGACTTCCCGTTTGAGTGTTCTCCGTCGCCTCGTCGTCGAACACGGAAGCCGTCCACGCCTCCACAGGACGACGATGACGAGGACTGCGACACGCTGGCCTACCACAATGAGGAGGCCAAGGATAACAGCGATGACTTCGTCGCCTGCATTTTCTACAACGACTAGCTTTATAGTGGGTAGTAACATATGTGTGGTGTCATGCAAAATCATATTTATTAGGTTGTAGACTCATCTTATCTTGGAATGTGTGATGTGATGCTAACATAGTGACGAGGGAACACCTCGGCAATGCCTACGTATTGTAGACTAGGGTTTCGGGAGAGAGAGACGATGGAGATTCCGGGGATGAGATTAGGCACACGACGTACCCAGCTTCGGGTCCCCTCGGTGGAGGATCCCTACGTGCTGCTAGCAATCCAGTATATGAGCATAATATGTTTACATGGTGCCGCCATAGACGGAGCTATGTTGTCTATATTCTGTCTGTCTGTTGGCCTCCTTATTTCGGGTGTCCTGGCTAGCTTTATATATGCAACCAGCCTAGGGTTTTACAAGAGTCCTAGTCGACTACTTCTTCGGGTTACCTTGTTGGGCCTTCTCCATATTTGGTCTTCTCCATATTGGGCCGAGCCAGGTATACTAATAATGGGTATCCGAAGGGTATGCCCATGTCGTAGCCCCCGAGTTTATAGGGAAGTCGAAGACTTGCGTAGAAACTCCAAGCATAACCATCTCCGAAGTCGAAGAAATACAAGGCGAGGTCCATGTCGTAGATCATGTGTAGCGTAAATGATGTCGACGATTCTTGAAATTATCGGGTGCGCGGCAGCGCTCCCGATGGGAGTAGCCCCCGAGTCTATGGGCAAGTGCTTGCACTTGGGCATAGACTCAAGTTGTACTACTCGATGAAGAATTTGACTGTACTTCTGGGCGCAGCCCCTCTTTTATCGACTCCTGTTAGAGGACTTAATGAATCCAGCACTCCCGATGGGAGTAGGCTCCACTCGAGTCGTAGAATCGAGTTGAGTCTACAAACCTTGATTGTCGTAGATGCTGTCGAAGTTTATTTTCTATCGGGTGCGCGACCAGCGCTCCCGATGGGAGTAGCCCCCGAGGCTACAGCCAAGTGTTTGCACTTGGGTGTAGGCTCAACTTGCTTGTAGTTGACTCCACAATTTTTCCTCTTTCTTGTATCTTATCGGGAGGGTGAACAATACTCTCGATAAGAGTAGCCCCGAGCCTATGAGCAGGTGCTTGCACCTAGGCATAGGCTCAAGTTGTACTACTCGATAAACAACTTGGCGCAGCCCCTCTTTTTATCGACTCCAGGCCGTTGCTATTTTTATTTGACATTCATATCTATATTGTACAGGGATAATGGTAATTGGGGCTAGTTCATCTGACGGATCAGGTACTAGTTAACTGCTCTAGTGGCAATCCGCAAAAACCTACTTCAAGATCACGTCCCTGGACATGATCCCGGGATACTGGTGTTAACTCGACAGGTGCCGCTTAAGGTCTTACCATTCCGTCGAGTCCCAGTCATGTTTTATCGGGTACCTAACGCGTCCGTTAGGATTTTTCTTCGTATCTGTTGATACGGATAAAAGTAGCAAACCGACGTCAGAGACGGTGCCACGCCGCTCGGAACGGATCCGGGGTCTTACCTTCGCAGAGTTTTGCGGCATTCGGAGATTATTCGCGACTTTTGGCGCTCTGAGAATATATTGTCGAGTGCCTTGTTCGGCTGATGCAATGACCCATTTTGCGGGTTCTTCTATATTTTTCTCGGGCGTGATGAGATAACCGAATATATTGGGTTCTTCTATATTGTCGGCAGGCACATCGCCGATACTCTTGCTTGGAACAAATGACGAGTCAATGGACCCGAAGATTTGTCTATCCTTCTCTTTCCCCTTTTTTTTTTGGTTCCTCCTTGATGATAATTTCGTCGAGTTCCTCCTTCAGGAAAATTTCTTCGGGTCCTCTTTGAGGACAATTCTTCGGGTCCTCCTTGAAGATAATTTTTTGGGACCTTCTTGAAGATAATTTTTCGGGTCCTGTTCTTTCTTGAAGACAATTTCGTCGAGTTCTCCCTTTGGATAATTTCGTCGGGTTCTCTCTTGTAGACAATTTCGTCGGCTTTCTCCTTTTTGGACACGACGAAGTCGATGTGCGATGAGGTCTTCGAGTGCGGCGAAAAAGTCGAGCCGAAGTAGAAACCATAAAATAATGAAAGTAGATGTCGCCAAATTATTGATGGAGAAATAGCCGAGCCCCCAAGCGCTACTGAGGTGATATCATGATTGTTGCTTAGATGTTCTGTCGCAGTTGCGACCCGAGGCGAAGTCATGGTCGAGCCCCCGAGTGTTTAGCCATGATGTCGAAAGAAGTTGACGGAGTCGCGGCATCATATAAGGTGAAGCCGTTTAGGATGAAGCCATTGTCAATAATATAATATGAATCCATGAAGATGAATCCAAGATAAAGTATTTGAGATGAATCCATATTGAGGATTATGCCATTAAATATAGAGCATATATTGAAGATGAATCCGTCGATATCATAGAAGATGAATCCATTGATCCGAAGAAAATAAATCCAGTAATAACCGTAGAGGATGAATCCATTGACCCGGAAACACATCGGGTAGTATTGTATAAGAGGAAATCAATGATAACCTTATAAGATGAATCCACTCACCTAGAAGTGCACCGGGTAGTATTATATAAGAGGACCCGAATAATAACCATATAGATGAATCCACCGAAAGTGCATCGGGTCAGTGTCATATAACCATAGAAGATGAAACCATTGATAACCTTATAGTAATAATTTGGAAGTGTATCGAGCCAGTATTATATAAGATGAATCCAATAATAAACATATAAGACGAAGCCGACAATAACCATATAAGATGAAGTCGGCAATAACTATATAATATGAAGCCGACAATAACCATATAAGATGAATCCACTCGCCCGAAAATGCATCATGTAGAATTATATAAAGATAAAAATAAAAAATAATCATATAGATGAATCCACTGATTAACCATAGAAAAAGTTGAGGTATTTTTCGGGTTGTCCGAGCCTAGTGACTTGTCGATATACTATACTTTTTTTTCTTTTCTTTTCGTGTCAAGGTATATTGCTTTTATGATTGGCCATTACTAGGTCGCTGGCTACGAAATCCATATAAGAGATAACTTAAGGCACATCTGCATGTATGGTCGACTCAATACTGTATTACTTGTACTTAGTATTGTGGAATCAGTTTCCTTGCAGACCGATTAATTTAACAGAGTGTAATATTCATGTTTAAGTAAACTGAGCTAATAATCATAAGATAAATCGAACAAGCACTCGCTGTGTAAACAGGAAAATAAAGTACTAGCTACGGAAAAACTTAGAATAATAGCACCTGGTTTTCTTCTTGTACGGAACGATGATGTGAACAGACTCTCTTCCTTGGGCTTGATCCGTTGTGGTGGCTGCTTTTTCCAGTTTGCAACGTGCTGCCGACCGGACTGGACAACAACTCCCAACAGCAGGAATCCATGTAGTAGTATTTGGAAACCACTATCAATACTTTGGTTTTTTCCCTTTTAACTTGACCAGTCCAGTAGTCGATGAGCTCCATCCCCAGATTTATTTCTCGCACAAGTTCACGGATTAAAAAAAAAACGATGAGTATCATTTACTGTTTAGCCTGCATTAGTTTAGTTTATAGAAGAAAAGACCAAGGTGCATGTGATCGAGAGTTTGGTACAAGGCTGCAATTACCAACTAGATTATTACAAGCTTGTGCTAGTTTAAAAACTAGTCCGTACCTGGTTTGGCAGATGGATTAACACTAGCTGGCATGTAGATCTTCGCGTGGTAGTCATCATCACCTTGGGACTTGATCCTTGTAGCATGACGCCGCAGTGCGAAGGCCACAAAGCTGCCTTACGTCGGGATTTCCATTAATCTTACTTTCTTTTTACTTTCTTTGTGTGTCTCCGCTGGTACGATCCGACGAGAACGGAAAATACGATCTGAGCGGCGCACCAGAGCATCCCGCCGAATCGAAGCAGATTCGTGTCAATCCTTCCTTGAATTGACTGCCCGGAACCGTACGTAACACAGGCACACACGTTTCCGACTTTGCTGCCACCATGACAATCTCTGATGAACTCGATGAAATCGATCACGCTAGATGCCGATGAGCTTGCTAGATGCCGATGTAGATGATGGATCCCGCCCTGATAACAAAATCCGATCGTCGAGTATTTCCCACAGACGGCGCCAATTGACGAGGGAACACCTCGGGAATGCCTACGTATTGTAAACTAGGGTTTCGGGAGAGAGCGACGATGGAGATTCCGGGGACGAGATTAGCCACACGACGTACCCAGCTTCGGGTCCCCTCGGTGGAGGATCCCTACGTGCTGCTAGCAATCCAGTATATGAGCATAATATGTTTACATGGTGCCGCCATAGACGGAGCTATGTTGTCTATATTCTGTCTGTCTGTTGGCCTCCTTATTTCGGGTGCCCTGGCTAGCTTTATATATGCAACCAGCCTAGGGTTTTACAAGAGTCCTAGTCGACTACTTCTTCGGGTTACCTTGTTGGGCCTTCTCCATATTTGGTCTTCTCCATATTGGGCCGAGCCAGGTATACTAATAATGGGTATCCGAAGGGTATGACCATGTCACATAGCTACTTACCACCTCACTCTCTTTTTCATTTATTGATATGCCATGTCACCGGAACTTCTTGGAGTATGTGATGTTACTACCTATGTTACTCTCACTATGAGTATTAATTAACTGGAACACATGTGTGTTAGTACATAAATCTACCTGTTGTGGTTTAACATCCTAGTGGCAAATTTTATACTAACTATCAACATAATTTAGATGATGTGGCTCATCTCGTGACGGCTCTATTAAATATCTATATATATTGTTTTTTAGTATACTCTAATTGATATATAAAATCCCAACTCTGTGTCCACGAGCTTGTTTACTAACACATGTTTCTGTTTTCTCCAACACATCTACAGATGAATGGGCACGGCAATGAAGAACACACAAAAAAAAAGAATGTTGGCATCACATTCTTCTGCCGGAATCCTAGAAGTGCCACATCAACAAAACTATTTTTGGAATTAATTAATATATAGTACACTCAACTAACAAGAGTCATATCACGTGCGCCCCGGTTCATTGAAGTCCACTGTCAAATTCCACAGCTTCTAGATTCCCAACCCTAGCCACGCCCCACGCCTACATACATACTGTATGTGATATAGGTGAGCGGGGGTGAGAGCACGATGATCCGGAAACAGGAGTCCCCCCTGCAGATATACTATACGTGGTGAAATCGGCAGGATACCTGAACCCTAAGTCCATGCTCTCTAGAAGGCGCGCGCATGCATGCGTACGTAAGGGCATCTCCAACCGGGCGACCCATCCCGCGCCCGCGCGTCCGGATGGATCCAGCCGGACAAAAACCCGGCCCAGCGCGCGGACCCATCCCTAAAACGGATGCCCGCGGCGTCCGGAACGACGCAAATCCGGCCCAAATCTTGGCCGGGTTTGCGTGGCCGCGGACGCGAAAGGCTGGTCGCTCGCGTCCGCCCGCTGTCCGCCCCTGGCCCGCGTGTCATAGGCATAAATAATATATTTCATTAAATAGAACTCATTACATTTTTTTTTAGCTACTACTTCTATCCTATACGTACGGGGCCGGCGGCCTCGTCGGCGACTCCTCGCCGGCTCGCTGTCGGGGCCGTGGATTTCACTCGACGCGGGCGGCCTGTACGCGTGAGGATTCCACTCCAGCTTTCTACGGGCTGGGTGGCGCGTCGGCGGCGGCGCGGGCGTCGGCGGCGGCGCGGGCGGCTTCGCGGGCCTCGGCAGCTTGGACGGAGGGCATCATCCTCCTCCTTTCCGCCGGCCGCAGCTCGGGCGCGCTCGCGCTCCGCCTCCCGAGGCGGAACCATCCGCTTCCCGCATACCTCAAGCTCCTCGCAGGGCGGCGCGTTCCACCGCGGTGCGCGCCTCCAGGCGGACGCGGCCGGCTTTCTGGGCCTCGTGGTTGCCCTGCCGCCGGCGCATGCGCTCTTGCCGGCCGCGCTCCGCCGACGCAGCATCCTCCCGGGCGCGCCGCTCGGGCGACGGCATCTGGATGAGGTCACGGGCTGCTCGCATAGCGAGCAGCTCGTTCTTCTGGCCGAGGAGGTCGCCTAGCGGCGGCGGCCGGCCCGCCGGATGCCCTCGTGCTCCTTCGTCACGCGCGTGAGGTCGGCGAGACGCTCCTCGATGGCGGCGTTGATGTTCGCCGGCGCGAGGTCCTCCGCGGCGACGGGCTCCTCCGCGGCGTCCGCCCCCTCCTCCACGGCCGCGTACCAGCCGTCCGGGGTCTCGTGCCAGCCCTCCGCGGCCGCCGCTTCCTCCCCCATCTCCGCGTCACCGGCCTTCTTTGCCGCCGCCTCGGCGGCGACGCGGAGCGCCTCGTCGTCGGCGACCCACCGCGAGTCCGCGCGCTCCTCCTCGTCCGTCCGCGGGAACCCGGCCCGGGCGGCGAGGAGAGCTTGGCCCATGTGGACCGAAGGGTGCGCGGCATGGCGCCGGAGAAGGTGGAGGGGAAGAGAACGGTGATGCGGTCTGGGTGAGACCGCCGCCGTCTTTTATAGCCGGCGGTCTGGCGGGAAACTTGGGCGCGAGCGCGCGCCAATGGCGTTTTCGCGCGCGCGGGAACCTTGGTGCGCGCGGGATCTTTCCCGCGCGTTCCACCTCCCGCCATGGCTGTCCCGTCGAGGCCTGCCATGGCGCAGCGCCGCGCAGCGAAGACGAACCACGTGGCGTCTCTTTGGGTCGCCGCGTTGGGCGCCGCGTGCGACCCAAACGGACACGCGGACGCGGGGCGCTGTCCGCGTGTCCGGGCGGGCACGCAAACGGCCCAAAACGGACGCGCTGGGCCGTCCGTTTGGGTCGCCCGGTTGGAGATGCCCTAAGGACGTAAGGTCACCTCTTCCACATCCATTTCTCTGACGGTGCAGATGACGCGCAGGCAGGATCTTGTTCCTGGGGACAGATCATATCGAGTACCTGAGGCAATCGGCGTGGAAGGTTCCGACAAGCGTCGCTGTTGGTGTGACCGCCCGGTGAGGTGATTTCTCCGTGCACGGGCCCAGGCGCCGGTGACAATTCTCGCTTGGAATGGCCGGCGACTGATTGACTTGGTTGAAGCTTCCTTCTTCTTGTTGTGCAAGAAGAACATCGTAAGGGGGAGATGCAGACCCCGAGACCTCCTGTGCAACTACGACCGTAGCCACAGCATCCGAGGAAACGACACGAAGCCGGCAGCCGTGATGCCATCTACTCTCCCTCCCTTGCACGCGAAACTTCGGATGTTCCCAAACACTAAATAGCATATGAACATATTCAAATTTTAGCAAACCTCACACAAGTTTCATGAGATGAAGGGAGTGCGATCTAAGAGCATCTCTATAGGTTAGCTAGCTACCAGTCTATTTTACACAATTAAATATGTTCGTTTTTGCATCTCTATAGGTTGCGGGCACAATTCAAATTACCATGGTCGTGGTCGCTGCCGGTCTACATCCAGCTAGATGACGATGGCGATGACGCAAACCCTGGCTAGGGTTTAGTTTATTTTTATTTATGTTTTTCTTCTTCTTTACAATATGTTTTTCAATATGCTACCTCTGTCTATAAAATGGTATCTTAGATTTGTCTAAATTTAGATGTACGTAGATACTGAATCTAAATTTGAACAAATCGAAGACACTCTTTTACGGATGGAGTGAGTATGAAATACTAATTAATATTCTCTTCGCTTTAAAATAATTGCTTAAAGATAGACCTATATCTGTCAGATGGAGAAAAAATTATGCATTAGACCGCTGGCTTAGACCACCCAAACGAACCAAGTTAAAAAAAAAAAAGACCACCCAACGAAGCAAGGGTTCGACCCAACTGGAATCGACCGTCGACCGATGGCATGCGTGCTGGTCCGCTGACCGGAGTGTCCTAGTCCGACGGCCGGATGCACGTCCGGCGGGCGGCGACCATTCCGTTATCTAGAAGCAAGCCACGCCACGCAACGGTGCAAATGACATGCGTTGGTCAGTCAATCCGTCACATGCAACGACCAGAGCTAAAGAAAAAGATGCGCGCGCCACCACGTCCATGTCGCGGCGACGGCCGCCCTATAAAGGCCGACCGCCCGCGGCGAAACCGGTGGCGCAGCCCGCCTTTAGTTACTCCCACCCAGCCCTCAGGTCTCCCGCCCTCCCGTGCGCCACGCCACTTGCCAGCTTCCACCATCTCGGACCTAGCTAGCTAGCTCAGACATCACGGCCGGAAGCTGCCGTGCTCTCGCCGGCAAGAGGTGAGGCCCTCCTCCATCCATCAACTGGTCGGTCCGGCTGGGTTTCTCCATTCAGCTAATCCAGTCGCTGGTTAGTTACTGTCAATCGCATCCTTTACTTGCACGGCGGCGGCGGCTGGTTGCTTACCTGACTGTTCCTTCCCTCTCCGTTCTTGCAGAGCAAGTCGATCGACTCGATTCACCACAGGTCTCCGTCACCGGCCATTGCCGAGAATTTTCCACCGCGCGCGCCAAGTTTGCCGGTGTGGAAACAAGAGGATCTGGGTCGAATCGGGTTTTCAAGGCTTCAGACTTTCTTCCGAGCCGCGTCGAGGCGGAGTGATTGCTGCAATTGGCTAAGGATCCGGCTTCCGGGCATGGATGGCTCCCAGTCGCAGGGCGGCGGCGCGCCGCCGCCGTTCCTCATCAAGACCTACGAGATGGTGGAGGACCGCTCGACCAACCGCGTCGTCTCCTGGGGCGCCGGCGGCGCCAGCTTCGTCGTCTGGAACCCGCCCGACTTCTCGCGGGACCTGCTGCCAAAGTACTTCAAGCACAACAACTTCTCCAGCTTCATCAGGCAGCTCAACACCTATGTGAGTACTACTTAATTAGTGCTCGTTTCCAAATGTTACAGACATTTTTTATCTGTCGTGAGTAGTACTCAGTGCTCATCTCTGATCCTCTGCTTCGTTTCCAAACATACAAGTGATTCTATCCTTTGTTACTTGTTGTGTTCGTCATTACTTTTTCACATGATCTTCTTCTGAGCGCTAACAACGTCTCTTCCTGCACTTAGTGCTGAATTAACTTGACATCTCTCTTGCTGTACTCATTGCTGACTTGATTTGCCGTCATGTATCAGGGTTTTCGAAAAGTCGACCCGGAGCGATGGGAGTTCGCCAACGAGGAGTTCATAAGGGGGCACATGCACCTCCTCAAGAACATCCATCGGCGCAAGCCCGTGCACAGCCACTCGCCGCAGAACCAAGTGAACGGGCAACTGGCAGATGCAGAGAGGCGCGAGTTCGAGGACGAGATCACCAAGCTCAAGCAGGAGAAGGGCGTGCTTCTGGCAGACCTGCAGAGGCAGGCTCAGCAGCAGTGTGAGATCACCTGGGTGATGCAGTCGCTGGAGGAGAGGCTGGCGGCGATGGAGCAACGTCAGCTGAACATCGTAGCGTCCGTGCGCGACATCCTGCAGCGGCAACGGGGCGATGTTTCAGGGTCTGCCCTGCTGGAAACAGACCATTTCAGCAATTGCAAGAAGAGGAGGGTTCCCAAGATCGATTTTTTCGCCAAGGAACCCATGGTGGAGGAACAGCAGGTGCCGTATCTTCAGACTACCGTTGATGAAACACCAAGCATGTTCGCCGTGCGGCCCGTAAATGCCGAGCCGTTTGAGAAGATGGAGCTGGCCTTGGCTTCCCTGGAGAGCCTCATCCAGAGGGCAGGCGACTATGCATCTTCGCAAGACATGTACGCCAGTGTTGCCAGCCCTGCTCTAGCTGTTGGAGATTTGCAGACAGCATCAATGGCGACCAGCGTAGATCTTCAGCCACCAGCCACTCTGGACCCCTCTTCACCTCCAGGGTTGCTAGAATCACCAGGTTATGTCCAGAGCCCAATGCTACAGCTAGCAGATATTTACCAAGATACCAGCAAGACGATGACTGAGGTTGATACCAACTCAGAGGTAAGCACCACTGACACTTCACAAGATGAGATGATGACCGCCGAAACGGGAGTTTCCCAAGAACCGGCTGTGGTAAACGATCTATTCTGGGGGAGGTTCCTCACAGAAACTCCGGAATTTTATCGTACCCGCTTTGAAAGCCATGATGCTGATTGTAAAACAGAGACAGCTGAACCCAAGGATGATGAAACAATAGGCATCAACTGCAACTGGTTTAATCGCCGGGTACATGTTGAACAGATCACCGAGCAGATGGAGCACCTTGCCTCAGAAGAGAAAACCTGATAGAATTACCATTCCCAATGATTCATTGTGCATATGTAAACAGTGATGTACATTATAGTTTAGCCTGTCTTGTTTTGTCACTCTGTACAGCTAAAGTAGAAGAAGATACACTTCTGTAGTCAGTTGCACTGTTTTGTTGTGTGTATGATACTCTTTTCTGCTAAAATCATGTGTCTAGTCCTTTCTGGTAAATCCTTCCCCTTGACTATTTGTGACTATCTGACAATCTGGCTACTAATCTAGTTAATCAACTCAGATTACACGTGACAAATAATACACTTAGATTTTTTATTTCCTAGAAACACAATTTGACTTTTCTGAAGTGCACGACTCTACAGATTCTCGAATGCATACTCCTATTCTGATGTCTAACCTGAGTACTCAGTATACCATTCAGAGCTACAAATTGGCTGGCTAAAAGTCCTAAGAGTTTGTAGGCTTAGAAACTAGAATTGCAGACAGTGATGAAACTAGTATCTAGAAGGGAAGGCTATATCCAAACTAAATATGACACAGCCAGTGAAAACAAGCTCATCTTAGAGTACATTACTAAGATCAGCAATGGTGAAGTGTAGGTCAGGGTAAACAGTGCATGTCAACAGCTCAACTTTCATTATAGCAATAGAGGTTATTCTCAGGCTGGCATTATGCTAGTGAAGTTCGTTACCAAACAAAGATGTTCCAGGACTAAATATAGGGCTACATAAGTCATAAAGCACCAGTAGTGGCGAGCAGAGCAAGAATGCCTCTTGCCCACCACCTCTAGCTCAGTAAATAAGGCGTAACCATCAAAATGAAATCACGTGGTCCTCTAGCGTCTAAATACCCCAGGAGTAGAATCTACTGGAGGATTATGATCATTATGTACATCTTGACTGTAACTTCGCACTTGACAAGATGCTGCAGGGATTGCAGTTGGGAAGTCACCATCTTCAGAATTCAAAGGACTCTCAGCTGAGTTAAAAAGGCAGAACACAAGTCCAGAAAGAGAAGCTGTGGCCCACTGACCCTTTGCAAGTCCAGAAGATACTTCTCATCCCTTGTTTTGTATAGCTGCAAAGAGCAGAGTGTATCAGAACCAAGCACAGCCCCCAAGAATTAACTTTATGCAAGGAAAAAGGACATTGTAAAACTGCAAAGAGCGGAAGTGTATCAGAACTAACTTTATGCAAACAAAAAAGGAAAATGTTGTATACTTGTATGTAGGAAAATAGCATTCCAATTATGAACATGCCCAGTCGTAAACAAAATGATAACAGTTCAAAGTACTCCTATATGCAAATGCACTAAAATGAAGCTTAGTCATCACAGAACTACACTGCGAATTTGCAGAAAGACCTGCTTGCATATGATGGTTTTGATTCAGGAGGGTACCTGAATTTCAAACTTCACGATGTGGGCTGATCTTTCACTGAGGTCATCAGTTTCAATTATAGCAGACTCCGACCCAAAGCCATGGTTATTATGCATCATACTCTCAACAAAGCCAGGATTCCACCTACACTTCATGTTATAGTGCCCAATCTTCTTCCAGCAAACATTTAGCTCTTGCAGAGCTTTGAGCACTTCAGTTATAATTTCTCGCGGATGTGCTCGAGACTGTCAAACATACGTGAATTAGGAGAATTTAAGTATTTCAGATTCAATTATAGGAAGATGAACTTTCAAGTGAAAATTACCTGAAGACCAAGGGCCCATTTCCTCTCAGCTGCAAAATGTTGCCTCAAGCCAAAAGCTGGAGAGCCAAACTGCCGAGCTTCAGATGCAGAACTTGGTGTTTCAGGTGAAACTTGAGAGAAAGATGAGTCCTGTAGATCACAGAAAGAATACCAAATCAGCAGCAATACAAGTACCAGAATATTTTCAATTTAAAATATGCAAGCAATACAAAGGAGAGGGAGATTCCAACACACCATTGATTCTTGATACTCAGCACCAAGGTAGCCGCTGGTTGTACGAAGCTTATTGTCCAAGAGTAAATAATATGCAACGGTCGCCTGTACAAGCAGATTTAGTCATAATTCTATCGACAACAACCAAAACGAGCAACAGAATAATGCAAATACCTCATTTTGCAATCTCTTTTGAAGAGATTCAGTTAGCTGATTCTTATCAAATCCCATTTTGATAACATCATTCAGAGTTTCATCGTCCAGCTACAAAGTTCACAGCGAAGTAAAATATCACTGAACATGCATAGAGAAAATGTAATAATGTAGAAAGGGCTCCCATTTTTGTTACATACACAAATATGATAAAAACAAATGGATAAATGTAAAGATGAACAGACTAGTAAGGACAAAGCAAAAGGCCTTAAGACAACTATCGAAATAGTGATGTTAATGTTGATACACAGAAGCATCACCAAACCTTTTTAACTTGTTGTGCAGTGTCTGGGGGAGGCACAGCCAAATAGCGCGGAAGTCTAGCTTTGAACCATGAGTGTTCACGGATTTCACGTATGGTGATTCTCTTCATAGGATCAACTACCAGCATCCTGGGGATCAAATCTCTTGCTAAAGGAGACAAGTGACTAGGAAGGGTATATATCCCACCCTACAATAACAGAAAGGTAACTAAGTCACTGGATATCCAAGAAGCATTTTTCAGTTAATCAAAGCAGATAGTTGCCAACCTTTATTTTCTTAAAAAGGTTTGGTATATTCTCATCATCAAATGGAAGAGTGCCGCAAAGAAGTGCATAGAGAATAACACCACAGCTCCAAACATCAACTTCAGGACCAGCGTACAGTTTACCAGATATCACCTAAACAAATGAAGAAAACAATGTCTGGTGTGAGAATTGTGAACACTTTCGCAAAACATCCACATTTATCAACAAAGAAAAAGGCATGTGAAAGTGCAAAAATCAAATGATTCTACATATGTACCTCGGGTGCTGCATAATTTGGGCTACCACAACTAGTCTTGAGAAAATGGCCATCACGCATAACATTACTTAAGCCAAAATCTGCAATCTTAACATTACATTTTGAATCCAACAGAAGGTTCTCTGGCTTCAAATCACGATGAACCACCATGTTTCTATGGCAATATTCCACACCAGATATAATCTGTATAAAAGGTCAAATAAAAATTAGTCTAATCATGAACAAGAATCTTATTTATGCACAATGGTAGAAGCAGACAAAATTGAAGTGTCTCAACGAAATACACGATGAACACATATGCAACATATTTATACTAGCTTATGATAACCATACCGTATTCAAAATTACGAAATAAATAGCTTAGCTGAATCTTCATTATGAACTCATCAGAAAAGTGGAAGAAAACTTACTTGCTGGAAAAAGCGACGAGCTTCTTCCTCTTGCAACCTCCCCTTCTCAACAATGTAATCGAACAACTCTCCAGATTTAACGTACTCCATAACCACATAAATATCAGCTGGCGTATCTATCACCTCATAAAGCCGTATGATGTGAGGATGCATAAATAATCTTAGTATCTTGATCTCTCTTTTCACTGCAAATTAACACGAGAAATCATAGTTGAGCACTTGAGCCAAGTACCAGACAAGAACAGCAACTATTAACAAAACAAAATTTAAAAAGTATGAATGGCCATTTCTCGATTTTTCTTCTCACGGTAAATTAACACAAAAAATTATAGCTGAGCAGGTACAAAGGTTGCAAGAATAAGGGTAATATGTTGATCAGCAGTCACAGACAGAAATAGTCTGTGCTGATTACACTGGGTGTTTGATTTAATACTAACACTAGGCACATATGTCAAGGAATGTCTGTGCAGATTACTAAAGGATTATATAGCACCGAACAAAAAATGAGCAGTTTGATCGATAGATTTAGTTTCCTCTACCTAACACTAGGAGCATGCAAATGATCAGCAGTCACAAACAGAAATAGTCTGTGCTGATTACACTGGGTGTTTGATTTAATACCAACACTAGGCACAAATGTCGAAAAAAAATGTATGTGCTGATTACTAAAGGGATTATATAGCACCGAACAAAAAAAATGAGCAGTTTGATCCATACATTTAGTTTCCTCTACCTAACACTAGGAACATGCAAATGACCCCCCGATATTTCCCATCCCCACGCATTTTTCTTTGTGAGCAGAGCAAGGAGCAAGTCTGCTACGTATACACTACAAACTTGGCAAACACAAACAAAGTTGACAATCACCACCAACCTTTCTCTTCCATCTCCATGCTCTTGATCTTGCGGCGGTTGAGGATCTTGATAGCCACCTTGTGTCCCGTGATAATGTGCTCAGCGATCTTGACCTTCCCGAAGGAGCCGATCCCCAGGGTTTTGCCGATGCGGTACCCGGCCAGCGGGTTTGCATCTCTGCCTCCCGCATCCATCCTGGCCCTAGATGACAACCAAATTGTTCGGGGTTAAAAGGAGAGGTTGAAGCATATTGCCAGGTAGCTCGCGTAGTAGAATTACGGTTGGATCTAGACGATATATGCAGCTACAGATGGTATGAAGAGAGGCAACCTAGGCACAATCTGCTCTGCAAAATTGAGAAAAAAAGGAACTCGCGTGCCGATCCCTAATGGTAAGGTAATTCTACCGCGAAAAGCGCCCGGCACGATTGGCCTACGCGGGCAGAGCGATCGAAACCGGGTCGTCGCCGACGCAATTGCGCGGCGGGCGCACGCCACGGCGGACCAGGGACGACGCGAGCTCCCGGATCTGGGGCACTGCGGAAGCGGGGCGGCAGAGCCGATTCTCGCGTCGCCAGTCCCAAACGCACAGCCCAATTCGGCGGCAAGGTCGTGAAGGACGGCGGGGGAAGGAAGGAGACGAGAGGAGCTTGGGGAGGCGGGGGTGGGGGGCTAACCTGAGCGCAGGGTGGGGGGACCTGAGCGGGAGACGGCGGCGGGGAGCTCTCGCCCAGAGGCGCGGCGGCGCGGCGACGGGAGGCGGCGCGGCGGTGCGGCGGGGGAAGAGAGGATGGCAGATGCGGCTGTCACGGGATGGAAGGAAGGGAATGGAAAGCTGTGGGGGTTCAGCAGGGGTGGGGCCGCTCGTGGCGCGCGGAGATTCGTGCGCGACGGACGACGACGACGTGGCGGAGTTGGCTCGTGCGTGCAGCAGAGGGCGGTGCGGCGGTGATTCGATCGTGCGGCGGGTGGAGCTCTCGCATTCGCGCGCCAGCGAGGCAGCGACGACGACGAATCTTTCACCTGAGGGCATCTTGCAGCCGCGCGACGCCAAACGGTCGGTGAGCGACCGTTTTCGTTCGCCGTGTCCGTCGTAATCGGAAATACGATCTGCCACCATCTCCAGCGGGGCGACGCAAATCTGGAAATATGTGTCTCGGATGCGTCTCCGCGGACGTCCGGAAAGTGTTCGCTCGGGTCTGGCGGATGTTTCGTTGGGCCCGCCTGGCAGCGACTCTGCGTCGATGCGTCTTCTCAAACGCGCCAGTGACAGCCAGTGACTGCGTCGCTTCGGCAGCCTGCGCCACGTTAATGGCGATGCCTCGGCTGCCGAGCGGCCGCAGCCCACCTCCGCCAACCACGTTAATGGCGACGCCACGCGTCCCGAGGCCACCGCATGCCTCCGGCCTATATAAAGTGGCGCGCGTTCTTCTTCCTCATCCACTCCTCCAAAGAAACCCTAGCCGCCACAAAGCTCGACCGTAGCGCCGCCTAGGTGTTCCTGCGACGCATCCAAGCCCGCGAGGAAGTCAATGGCCGGTCCTGGTGGCCGGCGAGGCGGTCGAGGTTGCGGCCCTGGGCGCCCCCGGTGCCGGGCAAGGGGCCGCCATGGTGGACCAGCTACGGCCCCACACTCGCCGTTGCCTGCGCCCTCCTCGTCTTCGCAGGACGAACGTTGCTTCGAGTTCCTCCTCCGCATTGACGACGACCACTCGGCATCAAGCGGCTCCCGGACAAGTTCGTCGAGTTCGTCGATGGCGTCGAGCCGGCGCATTTGCAGCTACGGGAGGCCAGCTGCAACTTCTGTCGCTGGCCCGTGGAGGTCATGTTCGACGGGCAAGGCAAGATGTACCTGCACACGGGGTGGGACAAGTTCGCCTGTGACCTCGCGCTCGAGCCCGGCTGACAGCTCACCTTCCTCTACAAGGGGGACGGCGAGATAATCGTCAAGGTGTTCGACGACACAGCTTATCACAGGCACTACCAAACCGGCGAATCCGGCTCGGACACCGATAGTTAGAACTTAGAATGTTCTTTCTTTGCAGCGAATCTGGCTACGGGCCAGACGAAGCCAGTAGTGGAGGTCGCTATCTGTTCTTCCTCGGTAGAACCAACAAGGGCACCGTCTCCTCCCGCTGAATTTTCCAGTTTGAGTGATTGGGTGTGCCCTCAAATGTTCTTTCTTGGCAGCGAACATACGGAAATCAACACAACTGGTTTCTTTTAAAAAAAAAAAATATTTGTGTCAACAATGGTTCAAACTATGTGTTAGTTTGTGTAAACCATGTTCCAAAGTATGTGTTAGTTTGTGTAAAATCATGTTTCAATATGTAATATTTGGAACTATGTTTAAATGGAGAAGAGGAAAAAAACAAGAAAAAAATAAATGCGTCGCCCCGCTGGAGCAGCCCCCAGACGCAAACGGACGTGCGGACAAAAATGGTCATTTTAGCGTCCGCAGCGCGACGCAAACGGACTCTCGTGGACATTAAAATGCGTCGCGTCGCTGGAGATGCCCTGATGCGTCGTTGGTTGACGACGCCACACGGGCACGTTCGCTCGTCACTATTTTTTTCAAAAACTCGTGCGCTTTATCGAGTACATGATCAAAATGTCATAGTGTAGTGTGTGCGTGCGTGCGTTCATAGGGGTGTTTATACATGCGTGTTTGTGAGCGTCTGCGTTGCACCGTGTTTTAAAAAAAATGTCATTACAAAAATCTTCTCGGATACAATCCACGCCACACAGAATTTACCGAAGACACATCTTCTAGCTAATTGAAGAGCAGCAACGTTGAGCACACTCGGCAAATATCGAAATTCACACGAAGAAAAACCCGTGGAGCATGACTTGATATCCCCGATCATCGATCCCGTTGGGGAGCGATGTGATGATGTTCCAGGGCTCGCTGCAAGCAGCAAGACAAAGATAGCTGTGCTCACGATCGACAGCACCATCGCCAATTTACTTAGTAGAGGTGAAGATGGCAGCATCCACGTCTTCGCAAAAAAATAAAAAGAAGATAGCATCATCCACGTTCACCGAAACCTCGCCCTCGGCAGGGAATCAATTTGGCAACAGAAGAGGATTCACGACTATGGGTGGCTTTTGGTTTGTACAGGTGAACAACATATCAATGTACACATTCGCCTTTTGTAGCAACTGACCAAAGGTGCAGCAAGATCCCTTCCTCTTGACCTTTGTTGCGAGCATCCCAAATGTGCCAGAATGTGACAATAGCAGTAGTGATCTGAATTTCGGAGACACAATTCAGGAGATCCATGACACATGTTCTCAGCGAATGGAATCGCTCTAGATGATCCCCGTGCTCATACTTAATATCTCGCCGCACTTCCCTAGCAAACCGGCAAACTTACAAAGCATGTTTAGGAGTTTCATGATGGATGCAGAAAATATAAGGGCACGTTTGGTAGTTTGCATGCCCATTGGCTCGCATCGGCCTAGCTTTTTTCGGCCCTTTCGGTTACCTGGCCGATACCGTGTTCTTGCACGGACCGCTTCTCAAAGCACACTCGGGCCAGGCGTGGAGGAACGTCCGGTTCGGACGTTTCTAGCGAGCCACCCCCGTTTTCGCAGAAGTGGAGAACACGTCGTCCTCGCAGAGCCACCGCGGGAGATGGCGGGAGCTCGCGCGGGACGGCGAAATCTCGGCACCATGAATTCGGTCATCGCGCTTGAATTTTCGCCACCATATATAGGGGCGGCCCTCTCACCGGCAAATCCAAATCCCTCATTTCCCACCATTTCGAGCTCATCCACGCTTCTTGATCTAGCGACATGGCCGGCTTTACCTCACCAGCATGATCGGCGAGGCTTGCGGCGACGACGGCGGCTGTGGCAGCGGAGGATGGTCGTCTTCTTCGTGTGCGTCAATGACTTCTGTTGTGGTAAGCTTCTACAAACCCTAGCCTCAGATCTAGATCTTTTAGGTACACAAGCGGAGTCTGAACGAATCCATTGTAGGACATTCCTTCCTCGCCGGTGGAGGTTATCCAGGTTGCATCTGACTCTACCACTAGGACCGTTGTCGCCATTGACTCTTCCACTGGGACGGTGGTGATGCTATGGTCTCCTGCTACCCCGACCTCAATGTTGCATATGTAGAGAATTTACCTTTGTGCCAAATCTTGTCAAATCTAAATTGAAAAAAGAATTAAAATTTGATTAGCACCTACTCACCCCTAGGTGCCCATACGTTCCAAATTAATTAACTACCTAGACACGTTTTAGTGTGTCTCTGTATCTAGTTGAAAGCTAAATCAATTAATTTGGCATAGAGGGGTGAAAGCTGAAAGTACTCCCAATGTTCCAAAATAGGTTCCTCATTCTTTTCTAGATACGAATTGTAAAACAAACTAGAAAGAGATGCGATCGAACACAAAACCACAGAAGACACGTACACATATGCTTCACAGACTTGCGCCATCAGACGGCTCATAGGTCATTTGCAGCCGAAAACACACGCAACTACTGGTAACCAGTTCAATCACGAAACGTTCACACACCGGAGTCCTCTAACTAATCTACTACGACCAAAATATACTCAGATACAACATCAACCTCGCACTTCCGTGCAGGAGATCAGAACTTCAGCATCGATCTGCGGTCAAAACTGCTCAAGTAGTAATCACGTCGCCAAAGGAAGGTGGAGCTTCCGATCGAGTCTAGGCTAGCGTGAGCTACAAATCTGCAAAGAAGTCTGGTTGGAATCCATTCCGACGCTTGCCCTTGCCTTTCTTCTTGCTCTTTGATGCTGAAGCCAAAACAGACGTGTAAGAATCAGAAAGGATAACTTCAGCCGCAATGCCCGCTGCACACTTTAATACAGGGCAGAAGGGGTGTTACCGTTTGAAGAGCTTGGCTCCATGTCTACATCCATTCCATCGTCGTCGCTATCAGCTACAGCCACTTCGTTGTGATCCACGGCAACGTTGGCTTCGGGCAATTCATCGTGCTCGGCGGCAGCTGCAGCTTCAGGCAATTCATTGTGATTATCTAACTGCGGACCTGCCAACAGTTCTTCCATGTCCCAGAGCTGCATAAAATAAATCACAGGACACCCAATTAGATCACCAGCGGATACACCATAAAGGACAGACTAGAAGGGAGGTCACCTTTAGTATTTTGTCATGTGAAACACTGCCTAGATACTTCCTGTCGTGTGAGAAACCTGAAGAGCAGAGATGATACTGAAAACATGGCATTTCTTGGAGTTACTTATATACCAAGAAATGGACTGAACATACCGATCGCCTCAATTGGATATTCTGAATGCTCAGCTAGTGGCTGTTTTATCTGATTAGGTAAGATACTCACTAATCTGCGTACAAGGAAATTTTAGAGACACGATAAGATGAAGCTACTATGCAGGAACCAGAAGGCATGGAAGGCAAATGGTATATTTCAAACCTGATCACACCATCTGCTGCACCAGATATCAGAGTTTCTTCATCCAGCTAAAACAAAAATACACTATCTTAATGATGATTACATTGAGAAAAGGAAGGCAGCAATGAAAAGTATAGTCAGTCTAACCTTTAGCAGTGTATCGACAGAATGTGAGTGCCCCAGAAAGCGGTCACTAGCCACAAAAATGTATGTTAGTACACAACTAGACAAAATCAGTTACAGACTTGGTCTACTATCAAAGAAATTAAGAGCCAAACTAGTTGTAAGCTGCCACATTTTCACAATAGTCTGAATGTTACATGTCAAGATTATTCTCAGGCTTTGTCGGTAAGGATAAAGTGAGATGAGCCTTTATAACTAATACTCCCTCCTTCACAGTTTATAAGGCACGCACGTACCCCTAGGTCGCAAATTTAACCTATATAATTTAAATTATATAATACAAAATTTATATCATTAGAAAATAGAACATCTGAACTTTCTAATGATATAATTTTTATAACATATAACTAATGCTAACTTGATCAAATTTGCGACCTAGGGGTACGCGTGTGCCTTATAAACTGTGAGAGAGGGAGTAACATTCTTGGAGTTCCACATTAAAAAAGAGCCTTATTCTCTAACCGTGAGAAAATAAGAGCCTCACATGCACAAACATAACGCCTACAGATGTAAATATTAGTCAAGGGCCATAGCAGCATAGTCAAGGGCTATAGAAGTATCAAGATAATAAGTGTAATATCATTATATTGTATGGCTAATTTGATAAACAAACAGAGAACTAGAGAATATAATGTGTGCTTTCATGGTTTGCGTTTCAGAAGAGGTATATCGTCAGTTATGCATTGCTATACATTTTACAAAGAATAATATTCCTGCCAGTGAGTGATGATGTAAATCAAAGGGTACTATTTTATTTCTTCTGCCAGTGCAATGATGAAACCATATTTACCTGCAGTCCTTAAAATGTCCCCACGAATACAACAATATAGCTCCACTTGGTGTTCCACAAACAACTTTTTGACCATTCTGAGAATCACAAAGGTTAAGTTATGTCAGTGACTTTTAAGTTACAGATGAAGGGTGTTGATCAGCAAAAGTTGTTCAGCGAAAGTAATTACCTTCATTATCACCAAGGATAACAATTCATCTTCAGAAAATTCAGATTGTGCCTTTACCTATTAGCAGATTAGGCATGACTGGGTTATGCAAGGTTGAAGGTAAATCTATAAATATAGTAGCTCTTAAACCCAAAACTTGGAATAAGGATTTATTTAATACAGGGGGATGAGATTTGATGTATGGAAAGGCAACTCACCCTGCCACCACGAAGATTGTTGACAGATAAAGTCCCGTCACCACTGCAAATAACAAGAACAATGTCAGATTGGCAAAAAAATCTGCTCAAAACTTCAAGGAATCATAAAACATTGGCCACATAAATATAAAATTATGTGCAAAATAACAGTGTTATTTCGGCACCATGGAGAAGTGAACTAAGTGAAATGGTTCCAAGCACTCCATGTCATGGTATTGAATGGTCCATGAGCAAAGAGCAAGACCTTGTTGCCATGTAACACTAAGTTTGTGCATGCATACAATAGGATACGCTCCTATTAAATTAAGGCATATGAAACTAATGCAGCAATCAAGATTGCAGGAATGTAAATTAAGTACCTTGTTGCCAATATTTGATTTGAGCCAGCTACATAGGTCATATCTGATATGTAATCTTCATGGCGATGAAAAGTATTGCAGCAAGATCGTTGCCTAGTATCCCACACCTAAAATTGCAAGTGATTACTGTAAACTGATTTTTTTACCATTGCTATTAATATCGAAAAATGATAAGAACAAACAACGAAAACACTAGCAAATGCCTCTGTGTCAGTCCAAAACATACGTAGGTACTCGTTACATAATTGCAGCTATTACAAATATTATCAACCTAGCATAGATGATTATATACTTAGAACAGGTGCCTGGGTATAAATAAGCTTGGGTATAATTTTATTATACACTCGGAACAAATGGTGAGAAACAGGCCAACATTTAAAGGGTATACGATTTAATAATTGGTACACCATTCAATACCTTAATGCAACCCTCATCATCGCCTGAAGCAACTGTAGTTTCAGTAAGACAGACAACGCGGTTTATTGCATTACTGAAAACATCAAGAAAATAAAGACACTAAGAAAGCATAAAATATTAAATTTGGCTAAAATCAACAGGAGAAAAAAAAAACAAGCATACTCATGTGCATCCTCCAAACGGGCAATAGCTTTGCCTGTTTCTACATCGGAAGCAAGAATTGAGCTATCAGCAGATCCCGTCAGAATCACTGAAACAAGCCACAAAATCAAGAGAGCCCACAGGACCTGGTTAGAGCATGTAGCATGACAATCGAGGTGCCTTCACCTCTGATATGGGTATTGATTGCAAATGACAATGTAGAGCAACTAAATTTGTAGTGGTATGGTGAATAAGAAAATTTTAAAAAAGCTGCCAGAAGATCAGAATCACACATAAAATGCATGGCAATTGGTTTGCAATGCTGGAGGTGCTGGGATTAAAAGGGGCTCATTACCAGTTCCTGAGTCCACAAAACGAACAGCTCTACACGACTCCTCGTGAGCTTTTACCGCAAACAACCTTAAAAATTACAGCGAAATAACATTTATCAGCAATCTCTAATAGCTGGAAACTACTTAAGAATTGTATTTTAACATGAAAAAAAGCTCCAACATCAAACAAAACTAAGACAGACAGACAGAAAGGATTCCCAAGAGAAGTGTACGCATTATTAGTTAAAGAATCCGTGAGACACTTAATATTTGATCTCACATGCACCCATTCAACTCAAATACCAACACTGTCTCACACATAAACAGCTTTCTGAACTAGCTACCATGGACTGCAAAAGCGAGATAGCTAAAATTGATTGTACAAAAAACTAGTAGAATAGAGTAAAAACCTACAGGAGCTCTTCTGGATTAACCAACTGAACTGTTCCACCTCGTGCAATTAGGATACCTCTAACAGTTACAAACGTCAAGGAAGCAAGAGCCTACGCTAAAACTGTTTGGCAGCTCAAGATATAAACTCTATGTCTACGAACACCGGCAGACTGAGCAGCCAAAGCATGAAGCCAGAGCAATCAGCACCATGCTACAAAATTAACAAAGCATTAGGAGGGGAGCAGGGGTTATCGTGAGTACCTCTCGGGCTGCAACCCGTCGGCGTAGCGGAAACTGCAAGAGGCAGCGGAAATTAGAACCGGTTAGTTCCTCGGGAGGGGGAGCGGGAGAGGGTCGATTGGGCGGTGCTTACAGGTGGAGCTCGCCGTTGATGAGGGAGGTGACGACGAGGGGGGCGGAGGGGTGGAAGTCGAGGTCGAAGGGCGTCTCGTCGTGAAGGGCCTCCATCGCGGCGGCAGTGCGAGAGGGGGCGGCGGGGCGGCGACGCGGCTGGGGGAGAAGGGCAGACGAGGTTTTGGAGTCTACTAGGGCCGTGGCGTGATATCGCGTGGTGTCGTGCCGTGCGCGCCTGGGTCGGACGTAAACGGGCTGCGAACTTGGACGACGGGCGGCAGCCTTCGCGGGCCGAGTGAGCCCGAGGGAACTTGGAGAACTTGGATGCATATGACCCTTTATTAAAACCTATTCGGAAAGTATTACAACGTATTACACCTCATGGGCCACAAAGAGTCTCAACATGAATGGGCCATCTAAATATGACTAGAAGAAAAAGGTGACACATCATCATGAAGCGAGGCGCCTCTCAGACCGCCAACCACACCGGCTGTAGAAATCCCTTGCTACCGTCGCCAAATGGTTGCACCCAGTATCCATGTTGTGGCGCTCCTCCGCCGGCTAGAGAAAGGACCACACATGGATCCAATATGTAACCAAAGGGATGGATAACTTTTCATGTTAAAGATGAAATCATTACAGTCATTTCATATATCCCATAATAAAGTGGACACACCAACTCTTATGAGTCTTTTATCCTTTTTTGCAACTCCATTTAGCCAATTCCCAAACAAATATGCAGCACTAGATGGAGGAGGTAAATTAGTAATAAAATTGATCCTCCAAAGGATTTTTGCAAAAGGGCATGAAAAGAAAAGATGTTGTATTGATCACAAAACATCACTTAAAGCAGCCATGCCAAGATCGTTTGATAAGATTATCTTTAGTTAAAATCACTTCTGTTTGAAGAAACCACATAAAAATTTTGATTTTAAGTGAAACCTTGATCTTCCAAATATATTTTTTAAGGTAAAATTCAACAAGTCAAGATGCATTGACCTACCGAAGAAAGAATCCAAAGTTGTGAAAGACCACTAGAAAACATCCTCATTGTTGGTTAGCTGGACCCTAATAAGCCTTGCCACCAGATGCACCCATCTATCCCATTTTTAGCACTCTCCTAAACCCTATGTCAGATCTGTAATAAGTTCAGTTATTATCTTTTATATGTTGATTTTGCACTCTCTATGTAGATACTCTTAATTTTTCTTCTTCTTTAATGTCATATCTGAATTATAATCCTAACTTTGCAAGTCATCTTAGGTTCAAATCTTTTTTCAAGGTAAATTGTCAAAAATCTTTCCAAAGAGAGTATATATCTCCATGTGCATGTAATTTCTGTTTACATTTAATGTGCATGAGTCATCATGCGTACTTACTGAAACTCACAACTCACAGATCTGTCATTTCCTTAATGCTTGTAGATTGTATATGTTCTTCAGAAACTACTGATCAAATGAAAGTCTTCGTTTGGTTTAAACTATTTGCCCTTTTATATTGCCAATGCGAGTGCCATGTTATATAATGATATATGTTCTTCTGGACGATCAGTTATGTTTTTCTATTTCTAGCCTTCCTGCAAATTTACACCAGCGAATTGTCAGGTTTGATCATGTCAGGACGGCTAATGCTCCTTCTAGCTTGTTAAATTGCTATTTCTATGGAAAGCAGCAATGCCTCCAATATGTTCTCTCACATGAGCGTCTTCTTCTATATGTTGTGTTGTGTGACAGCTTGACCATTACATTTTGTAACCCTCTTGTATCTAGGAATCATGTTCAGAACAAATTAAAATTATGTATGAGTAGTGTTTATCATTACTATTGGGTTGAGGTTTAATATCCTTTGATATTTAGTATCATGTGCATGTTGATAAGTTCAATTAGTTGTATCGAAATATGTCAATTTGATGGATGTTTGGGCAATAATGGCCACGGTTTAATATATGAAATTTGTAAGTCTGAAACGAGGATATGTTGGTCGTTATTTAGTACTTACCGGTTTGTTGGTCGGGAATGCATGGCTCAGCTAACATGATGGAAAGTTGGTCAGCAATACTTGTACCGTCAGATTGTGGGTCGGCAAAACATATCGGTCAGGAATAATATGTTGGCTGGGAAAGCTTTTACACTATTCATAGACTATTGGTAGGTAAAAATAAGTCTGTTAGGAAAACCCTTTGCCAACCGGACTTACGGTGATAGACATGATCGGTCTGTAAAAATAAGTCTGTCGGGAAAACCCTTTCCCAGCCAATTTGTATGTTGGGGATGTAGTGTTGTGGTATAGTGATACCAAAGAGTTAAACACAATATCCCGTGAAGTTTTCATTATGTGAGTTCACATGAAAGAGTACATATAAATCCCAAGATAAACAAAATATAGAGAGGTTCTTGAAGAACATAGAAATTTTTGCAGAAGCATGTCTAGAAGCATCAAACTTGTCACAAAATACACTGTTTTAGTATGCAGGAAAAAAAACAGGTCAATGAGCATGGAAACATGCCTATAAGGATGCAAGCTTAAACATCCCACCAGGAAAGGTAATGAAGACACCATGTTACTACTTAGACAATCATAATACATAAGCTGTTTGAACATGTTGGAAGTAATAATGCATCTCCCTTAAGGGGCGGCAAGTACCATAGCTGTGCGAGCTATAACGTAGGTATTTTAATTTTTACTATCCCCCAATAATTCCTGATGCTTCCTATGCCTACGCCTATCGAATTTAAATCCCTTCTTTGTAGAGTCAAAATAATAATGCACAAACCATCGTTGGATAATTCCAACCAAGATATAAGAGGAGTAACAAGATATTCATATTTGGCGGAGGGTAGGCTCTTACTCATAAGATACATGGGTGGTAGATAGTGACATGAAATCATTGGTCCTTTGTTAGGTAGTAAGCTAAGAATTTATTGGCTATAAGTTGCCTTCTTACGTAGGACGTGAACAAGAGCTTTTAAACATACGATAAATTTGTTGATCTTATTTTCTCCTCAAGTAAGTCAAAGGCTATGAGAACCTTCCGAGCTTGCTTGTCCTCAGCTGTGAGTAAGCAATTTATGACTATCCTTGTTCTTTTTTATTCGATCTTAGATCCAAGATGATCGGCTAGTTAACATATTGTTTAATTTTTTTATGAAATATAAAAACGGCCCACACTCAGTCCTCATCCGGAGATAAGAGAGCAATTTTTCATACTTGATAAGAGAGCAAATTACAACTTGCCTAGTATTGAATTTCTTCTGAATTAAATCATAATGATTCCATCGTGTTAATTAGGTTATTCATCGACTCAGGCGAAATAAAACAATCACAAGTTGACACGGCTGCATGTTCGCACTATAATGTTGTGCATTGCGGTTCTTTATATTTGTGGTGCTGATTTTTTTGTTTATATTCTAAGCATCGTTACCTTAAACAAACCAAACAAAAACACATCACGTTCCTATGAAGGGCGTCCCAAATTTATTTTCCAGCTAATAACATAACCCTCTACCATCACTTCCATATCTAGAGGAAGACGAATTAGTAGCCAAGAAAAGAGATGGGGAGGGTCCACGGGCAATCAAATTTGCCTACTTGGACAATTCCTCGTACGCCGCTACCATCCATAACTGAGGCACATCCATTATTAGGGGTGTAGGTTGACTGGTTGAGAGGTGATGCACATCGTGGTGGAGGACAAGAAGAGAGTGGGGGTGGTGGTTGACAAGGGTTAACATTGGCAATGTGCATGCATATGGACTTAGGGTTTCAGGGAAAAAGGTGCGCTAATGGGTTTGTCGGTTGGTCAAACAAACAAGGTAGTCCAACAATATATTGATTGTAAGGAAAAGTTGATGTAATAGTAGAATCCAGCCCCGGCCCAATGTATTTTAGGGCCCTTGGGCGAAGTCAAAAAAAGGGCCCCTTAAAGACAATATATACATATAACTAGATATATAAACTTTCAAAAAATAATAATAAAATAGTATCAAAATTTAGAAAGTATTTTCTACTAGTTCATTACCTCAAATAAAAACCAAATTATAACGAGTCCTTCGACAATTATGCTTGAATGCTTCTCCAAAAAGCTTTCTCGCACATTCCTTGATGCGAAATCATTCACAATAATTTCAAGATCAATGTTTTCCAAGATATCCTTCTCAATACAGCATGTAGCCAAGCCATTCAATCTGTCTTGTAACATAGCTGACCTCAAACAATTTTTGAGTAGCTTCAGTTTAGAGAAACTTTCAACTCGAGGCTACAATCGTCAAGAGGATGCAATATGCAACTGACACATTTGGATAGCTTTCTCTAGTTTTCTCTTTTTATTTTTCACAGCACCGGACAATTTTTTTGGTATTGTAACACCTATAATTGTGAATGAATTTACATCAAATTCGAATCCGAATTAAGAGAACAAGACATGGGTTAGATGGGAGTTGAGAGATTTAAACAAGAACTTACAGAGACTATAGGACGGGCTGCTGGACGAGGCGATCTTCCGGAACGGCTACAGGGAGGCAGGTAGGGCAGCCATGCAAGGCGATCAGCAACACGCAGAGAGCCAGAGACAAAGGAAGGGTCGAAGAAAGATGAACCATCCAGAAATCGATCATCTAGACTATAGGAAAGTTAATCAATCGTAGCGTACAGGTACAACTGATGCGTGTAGTTGACACGTCCGTTGGGAACCCCAAGAGGAAGGTGTGATGCGCACAGCGGCAAGTTTCCCTCAGTAAGAAACCAATGTTTAATCGAACCAGTAGGAGTCAAGAAGCACGTTGAAGGTTGATGGCGGCGGGATATAGTGCGGCGCAACACCAGAGATTCCGCGCCAACGTGGAACCCTGCACAACACAACCAAAGTACTTTGCCCCAACGAAACGGTGAGGTTGTCAATCTCACCGGCTTGCTCGTAACAAAGGATTAACCGAATTGTGTGGAAGATGATTGTTTGCGAGAGAAAACAAGTAAAACAAGTATTGCAGCAGATTTGTATTTCGAGTATTAAAAGAATTGACCGGGGTCCACGAGTTCACTAGAGGTGTCTCTCCCATAAGATAAAAGCATGTTGGGTGAACAAATTACAGTCGGGCAATTGACAAATAGAGAGGGCATAACAATGCACATACATGTCATGATAAGTATAGTGAGATTTAATTGGGCATTACGACAAAGTACATAGACCGCCATCCAACTGCATCTATGCCTAAAAAGTCCACCTTCGAGGTTATCGTCCGAACCCCTTCCGATATTAAGTTGCAAAGCAACGGACAATTGCATTAAGTATGGTGCGTAATGTAATCAACAACTACATCCTCGGACATAGCGCCAATGTTTTATCCCTAGTGGCAACAACGACAACACAACCTTAGAACTTTCTCGTCATCGTCCCGAGTGTCAATGCGGGCATGAACCCACTATCGAGCATAAATACTCCCTCTTGGAGTTAAAAGCAAAATCTTGGCCGAGCCTCTACTAGTAACGGAGAGCATGCAAGATCATAAACAACACATATGTAATAACTTGATAATTAACATAACATGGTATTCTCTATCCATCGGATCCCGACAAACACAACATAGAGTATTACGGATAGATGATCTTGATCATGTTAGGCAGCTCACAAGATCCAACAATGAAGCACAATGAGGAGAAGACAACCATCTAGCTACTGCTATGGACCCATAGTCCAGGGGTGAACTACTCACTCATCACTCCGGAGGCGACCATGGCGGTGTAGAGTCCTCCGGGAGATGAATCCCCTCTCCGGCAGGGTGCCGGAGGAGATCTCCAGAATCCCCCGAGATGGGATCGGCGGCGGCGGCGTCTCAGTAAGGTTTTTCGTATCGTGGTTTTTTCGCATCAGGGGTTTCGCGACGGAGGCTTTAAGTAGGCGGAAGGGCAGAGTCGGAGGGCTGACGAGGGGCCCACACCACAGGGCGGCGCGGGCCCCCCTTGGCCGCGCCGCCTTGTGGTTTGGCCACCTCGTGGCCCCACTTCGTATGCTCTTCGGTCTTCTCGGAAGGTTCGTGGCGAAATAGGCCCTCGGGTCTTTGTTTCGTCCAATTCCGAGAATATTTCGTTACTAGGATTTCGAAACCAAAAACAGCAGTAAAACGGAACCGGCACTTCGGCATCTTGTTAATAGGTTAGTTCCAGAAAATGCACGAATATGACATAAAGTGTGCATAAAACATGTAGGTATCATCAATAATATGGCATAGAACATAAGAAATTATCGATACGTCGGAGACGTATCAACAACATACACGAGGAGTTGGACCGATCGGCCTTGATCGGCATGCTTGCTGGCCGATACTCCCTTGGTGGGCCTATTCAATAATTGTTATGTGTATTAAATTTTTTCATCCCATAGCAAAGAAAAAGCCCCAATCCTGGGCCCCCTCCAGGCCATGGCTGCCATGGGTCAGGGCCGGCCCTGGTTACATCAATGGTTTCGATATCTCCTCCTGATGGCTCCACCTAGCCTTTATATAGGAGGTTAGCTCTCGAAATTCAGTTCGGATCAGTTTACAAGTAATTATACAAGGCTATATTTTTGTCAGCTCAGATGGGCCTTCCTTTATTCAACACGCTAAGTCCTGGGCTTCGGATGCTTCCATTATTCTAGCTTCATGGGCTTCCCAAATATGTACTAGAGATACTGAAGTTGTAGTTCTCAAAAAAAAAAGATACTGAAGTCGTGGACCCAATAAGGTATATCCATGTTAGTGGTGTTGTCGCAAATTGAATGCGACTACAATGCCCATATTATCCGAGTAGTCTTGTTTGGATGATCTTCGTGGGATAGGTTTGACTCAAAGAATCTATAACTCAAAGGACATGGGTTCCCATGGATTAAGGAGATCGTGATCCAGTGGATCAAGTCGTATCTTGTTTAGCCCCTGTGTGTTTTAATGAAAAATACAGTGTTTCAACTTAGGTATGCTTAAATTTGAATGTTTTTAATATGGAATTTCATATGAAAATCTTTGTCTATTTTCCCGCTTCCAGGCTATCATTTCATCCAAGATCGCTAGGACCACAAATTTTGCCACCTTCCATCCAAAGTGTTCAGCCCGTTTATGTCCGACCTAGGCACTAAATCGCGTGATATCATGAGATGGCTTTAGACTGCAAAACCTCCTCTGTCCCCTCTCCTAGCAGCGTCAGCGCGCCGCTGTCCTCTTGCACCGCCGCGGCGATGGAGGCCCTCCAAGAGGATATGACCTTCGAGCCTTGGTCGAGAATAGCCAACTCAGATTTCAACCAACTTCTCGGTCTTTGCAAAACTTTCAACAACTTCTAGCCCTTCTCTGATTCCTAGATACACCAGGCCTACAAAATGTAGCTAAAATGTGCATGAGACAGTTTACTCTATTACGTTAAATATCCAAGCACATGCTTCAACAAAAACTCCACATGATAATTCTTTTTCCAAACACGACTCCTGCACACACATAACATACAAGGATGATATTGATTGGTTTCACACAAACAGTATTGCGCAGCTGTACAAAAGCACATGCATTGATTAGTTTCACACAACAACCAGCTTTGTAATGATCAAGCTGCCACACTACACAACATATAGAAGAAGACGCTCACGTGAGAGAACATACTGGAGGCATTGGTGCCTTCCATAGAAATAGAAATTTAACAAACTACTAGGACATTTGCCCGTGCGTTGCCACGGGATAACAAGAAAAAGACGTTAATCGCATAAAAAAAGACATTGATCAGAACAGATGATCGAAACTGAAAAGACCGAGACCGAACCCGAAAAGATCGAGACCAAAATGACCGATAAAGAAATTGGGTAGAAAAAGACATTGGTGGACAAAACAACCGAAGACCGAAACCGAAAAGACCGTGACCGAACCTGAAAAGACCGAGACCAAAATGACCAATAAAGAAATTGGTTAGAAAATTTTATAGACCAAATTTAGTTTGGTCAATTCGGTCATTTCTTCCAAGTAACCTAATAGACTGAATTTTTACGTGAGACTATCCCGATCTTCACAATTGTGTGATGTGCGTGAGATGTGATATTCTTGAATGTTGATCAAACTTCTCTAGGATTGTTACATTTTTGTTTAGATTGTTCAACATTTATTTCCCGCCAATTGATAATAATATATGCAATTAAAAACATCAAAAATACATCTAAAATGTTGCCAACTTCTTACTAAATAATATCTAATATTTATGTTGACAACATTGACTATGATGTTCGGTCATGACCGAACCCGAATTATTGGGTACCCGAATTTGTCGGGTAGTAAAACAAGCAAGTATATTTCGGTCTTCAATTTTTTATGACCGAACTCAAAATAGACCGAAATACGAAAACCGAATTGTCGATCATGACCAAATGCCCACCCCTAAGGGATAAGGAGGCGACGTTGTGCGGTAGATGAACAGATTCCTTCCTAATTTTGCATACGTTTTGGGTTATTTGAAATAATGAAAACATACATCTAAATTTTGAAAAAACAATCGTGAGTACCCGCTGCAAGCTTTGTTTTTTGGAACAAACACATGGCCTTTATGATTCATCGTACAAAAATATATGTGTGTTGCTACGGGTCTAAATCCTGAGCCTGACTTGTTCTTCCTACCCTTCACGCCCATTCAACAATGGGTCTAAATCCCAAGCCTGACTTCGCATATTGTAATATTGTCTCTAAACTATTTGAAAATATCTTATTCATGTATTTAAAACTAATAGTAATAAATATTCTAATCCACTGCAAAGATAAATCTAATGAAAAGGCTTTAATGAAGTACAAGAAGAATTTCATGTTGACACCTATTATCAACCAGAGGCAGGCATATTGTATGGCACAAAAATAGCAAACAGTAGTAATGAAACTATATATTACCTATGTTTCGAAATGTATGCCTTTTTAGGAATCCAGCTTCCTAAAAGGTTTACATTTCAAAACGGAGGTAGTTGATGGCGTGTAACTCACACGTTCGTTGGGAACCCCAGGAGGAAGGTATGATGCGCACAGCAGCAAATTTTCCCTCAGAAAGAAACCAAGGTTTATCGAACCAGGAGGAGCCAAGAAGCACGTTGAAGGTTGATGGCGGCGGGATGTAGTGCGGCGCAACACCGGGGATTCGGCGCCAACGTGGAACCCGCACAACACAACCAAAGTACTTTGCCCCAACGAAACAGTGAGGTTGTCAATCTCACCGGCTTGCTTGTAACAAAGGATTAACCGTATTGTGTGGAAGATGATTGTTTGCGGAGAAAACAGTAAAACAAGTATTGCGGCAGATTTGTATTTCAGTATTAAAAGAATGGACCGGGGTCCACAGTTCATTAGAGGTGTCTCTCCCATAAGATAAAAGCATGTTGGGTGAACAAATTACAGTCGGGCAATTGACAAATAGAGAGGGCATAACAATGCACATACATGTCATGATAAGTACAGTGAGATTTAATTGGGCATTACGACAAAGTACATAGACCGCCATCCAACCGCATCTATGCCTAAAAAGTCCACCTTCAGGTTATCGTCCGAACCCCCTCCGATATTAAGTTGCTAACAACGAGACAATTGCATTAAGTATGGTGCGTAATGTAATCAACAACTACATCCTCGGACATAGCGCCAATGTTTTATCCCTAGTAGCAACGAGCACAACACAACCTTAGAACTTTCGTCACATCGTCCCGGTGTCAATGCAGGCATGAACCCACTATCGAGCATAAATACTCCCTCTTGGAGTTAAGAGCAAAAACTTGGCCGAGCCTCTACTAATAACGGAGAGCATGCAAGATCATAAACAACACATATGTAATAACTTGATAATTAACATAACATGGTATTCTCTATCCATCGGATCCCGACAAACACAACATAGAGCATTACGGATAGATGATCTTGATCATGTTAGGCAGCTCACAAGATCCAACAATGAAGCACAATGAGGAGAAGACAACCATCTAGCTACTGCTATGGACCCATAGTCCAGGGGTGAACTACTCACTCATCACTCCGGAGGCGACCATGGCGGTGTAGAGTCCTCCGGGAGATGAATCCCCTCTCCGGCGGGGTGCCGGAGGAGATCTCCGAATCCCCCGAGATGGGATTGGCGGCGGCGGCGTCTCTGGAAGGTTTTCCGTATCGTGGTTTTTCGCATCAGGGGTTTCGCGACGGAGGCTTTAAGTAGGCGGAAGGGCAGAGTCGGAGGGCTGACGAGGGTCCCACACCATAGGGCGGCGCGGGCCCCCCTCTGGCCGCGCGGCCCTATGGTGGCGGCGCCTCGTCGCCCCACTTCGTATCCCTTTCGGTCTTCTGGAAGGTTCGTGGCAAAATAGGACCCTGGGTCTTGATTTCGTCCAATTCCGAGAATATTTCGTTACTAGGATTTCTGAAACCAAAAACAGCAGAAACCAAGAATCGGCTCTTCGGCATCTTGTTAATAGGTTAGTTCCATAAAATGCACGAATATGACATAAAGTGTGCATAAAACATGTAGGTATCATCAATAATATGGCATGGAACATAAGAAATTATCGATACGTCGGAGACGTATCAGCATCCCCAAGCTTAGTTCTGCTCGTCCCGAGCGAGTAAAACGATAACAAAGATAATTTCTGAAGTGACATGCCATCATAACCTTGATCATACTATTTGTAAACATATGTAATGAATGCAGCGATCAAAACAATAGTAATGACATGAGTAAACAAGTGAATCATAAAGCAAAGACTTTTCATGAATAGTACTTCAAGACAAGCATCAATAAGTCTTGCATAAGAGTTAACTCATAAAGCAATAAATCAAAGTAAAGGTATTGAAGCAACACAAAGGAAGATTAAGTTTCAGCGGTTGCTTTCAACTTGTAACATGTATATCTCATGGATAATTGCCAACATAGAGTAATATAACAAGTGCAATATGCAAGTATGTAAGAATCAATGCACAGTTCACACAAGTGTTTGCTTCTTGAGGTGGAGAGAGATAGGTGAACTGACTCAACATAAAAGTAAAAAGAATGGTCCTTTAAAGAGGAAAGCATCGATTGCTATATTTGTGCTAGAGCTTTTATTTTGAAAACATGAAACAATTTTGTCAACGGTAGTAATAAAACATATGAGTTATGAAAGTTATATCTTACAAGTTGCAAGTCTCATGCATAGTATACTAATAGTGCCCGCACCTTGTCCTAATTAGCTTGGACTACCGGATCATCGCAATACACATGTTTTAACCAAGTGTCACAATGGGGTACCTCCATGCCGCCTGTACAAAGGTCTAAGGAGAAAGCTCGCATTTTGGATTTCTCGCTTTTGATTATTCTCAACTTAGATTTCCATACCGACAACATGGACAACAGATAATGGACTCCTCTTTAATACATAAGCATGTGGCAACAATTATTATTCTCATATGAGATTGAGGATATATGTCCAAAACTGAAACTTCCACCATGAATCATGGCTTTAGTTAGCGGCCCAATGTTCTTCTCTAACAATATGCATGCTCCAACCATAGAGGTGGTAGATCTCTCTTACTTCAGACAAGACGGACATGCATAGCAACTCACATGATATTCAACAAAGAATAGTTGATGGCATCCCCAGAAACATGATTATCGCACAACAAGCAACTTAATAAGAGATAAAGTACATAAATACATATTCAATACCACAATAGTTTTTAAGCTATTTGTCCCATGAGCTATATATTGCAAAGGTGAATGATGGAATTTTAAAGGTAGCACTCAAGCAATTTACTTTGGAATGGCGGATAAATACCATGTAGTAGGTAGGTATGGTGGACACAAATGGCATAGTGGTTGGCTCAAGTATTTTGGATGCATGAGAAGTATTCCCTCTCGATACAAGGTTTAGGCTAGCAAGGTTATTTGAAACAAACACAAGGATGAACGGTACAGCAAAACTCACATAAAAGACATATTGTAAACATTATAAGACTCTACACCGTCTTCCTTGTTGTTCAAAACTCAATACTAGATATTATCTAGACTCTAGAGAAACCAAATGTGCAAACCAAATTAGCAAGCTCTAAGTGTTTCTTCATTAATGGGTGCAAAGTATATGATGCAAGAGCTTAAACATGAGCACAACAATTGCCAAGTATCAAATTATCCAAGACATTTTAGAGTTACTACATGTAGTATTTTCCAATTCCAACCATATAACAATTTAACGAAGAAGAAACTTCGCCATGAATACTATGAGTAGAGCCTAAGGACATACTTGTCCAAATGCTACAGCGGAGCGTGTCTCTCTCCCACAAAGTGAATGCTAGGATCCATTTTATTCAAACAAAACAAAAACAAAAACAAACCGACGCTCCAAGCAAAGTGCATAAGATGTGACGGAATAAAAGTATAGTTTCAGGGGAGGAACCTGATAATGTTGTCGATGAAGAAGGGGATGCCTTGGGCATCCCCAAGCTTAGACGCTTGAGTCTTCTTAGAATATGCAGGGGTGAACCACCGGGGCATCCCCAAGCTTAGAGCTTTCACTCTCCTTGATCATATTGCATCATACTCCTCTCTTGATCCTTGAAAACTTCCTCCACACCAAACTCGAAACAACTCATTAGAGGGTTAGTGCACAATAAAAATTAACATGTTCAGAGGTGACACAATCATTCTTAACACTTCTGGACATTGCATAAAGCTACTGGACATTAATGGATCAAAGAAATTTATCCAACATAGCAAAAGAGGCAATGCGAAATAAAAAGGCAGAATCTGTCAAAACAGAACAGTCCGTAAAGATGGATTTTATTAGGGCACCAGACTTGCTCAAATGAAAATGCCCAAATTGAATGAAAGTTGCGTACATATCTGAGGATCATGCACGTAAATTGGCTTAATTTTCTGAGCTACCTACAGGGAGGTAGACCCAGATTCGTGACAGCAAAGAAATCTGGAACTGCGCAGTAATCCAAATCTAGTACTTACTTTTCTATCAAAGACTTACTTGGCACAACAAAACTCAAAACTAAGATAAGGAGAGGTTGCTACAGTAGTAAACAACTTCCAAGACTCAAATATAAAACAAAACTACTGTAGTAAAAACATGGGTTGTCTCCCATAAGCGCTTTTCTTTAACGCCTTTCAGCCTAGGCGCGTAAAGTGTAACTCAAGTAACATCAAGAGACGAAGCATCAACATCATAATTTGTTCTAATAATAGAATCATAAGGTAACTTCATTCTCTTTCTAGGGAAGTGTTCCATACGTTTCTTGAGAGGAAATTGATATTTAATATTACCTTCCTTCATATCAATAGTAGCACCAACGGTTCGAAGAAAAGGTCTTCCCAATATAATGGGGCAAGATGCATTGCATTCAATATCCAAGACAACAAAATCAACGGGGACAAGGTTGTTGTTAACCATAATATGAACATTATCAACTCTCCCCAAAGGTTTCTTTTTAGCATTATCAGCGAGATTAACATCCGGATAACAGTTTTTCAATGGTGGCAAGTCAAGCATATCATAGACTTTCTTAGGCATAACGAAATACTTGCACCAAGATCACATAAAGCATTACAATCAAAATCTTTGACCCTCATTTTAATGATGGGCTCCCAACCATCCTCTAGCTTTCTAGGAATAGAAGTTTCAAGTTTTAGTTTTTCTTCTCTAGCTTTTATGAGAGCATTTGTAATATGTTTTGTGAAAGCCAAGTTTACAGCGCTTAGCATTGGGACTCTTAGCAAGTTTTTGTAAGAACTTTATAACTTCAGAGATGTGGCAATCATCAAATCTAAATCATTACAATCTAAAGCAATGGGATTATCATCCCCAAGGTTGGAAAAAATTTCAGCAGCTTTATCACAGCGGTTTCAGCAGTTTTAGCAGTTTCAGATAATTTTGCGCGCTTTGTACTAGGAGTAGAAGCATTGCCAACACCAATTATTTTATTATTGATAGTAGGTGGTGCAGCAATATGTGAATCATTAGCATTGCTAGTGGTGGTAATAGTCCAAACTTTAGCTACATTTTTCTCTTTAGCTAGTTTTTCATTTTCTTCTCTATCCCACCTAGCACGCTAGCTCAGCCATTAATCTTATATTCTCATTAATTCTAACTTGGATGGCATTTGCTGTAGTAAAAATTTTATTTTCAATATCCCTATTAGGCATAACTTTCGATTTCAAAAGATCAACATCAGAGGCAAAACTATCAACCTTAGAAGCAAGAATATCAATTTTATTGAGCTTTTCCTCAACAGATTTGTTAAAGGCAGTTTGTGTACTAATAAATTCTTTAACCATAGCTTCAAGTCCAGGGGGTGTATTCCTATTATTGTTGTAAGAATTCCCATAAGAATTAGCATAACCGTTACCATTATTATAAGGATATGGCCTATAGTTATTACTAGAATTGTTCCGATAAGCATTGTTGTTGAAATTATTATTTTTAATGAAGTTTACATCAACATGTTCTTCTTGGGCAACCAATGAAGCTAATGGAACATTATTAGGATCAACATTAGTCCTATCATTCACAAGCATAGACATAATAGCATCAACCTTATCATTCAAGGAAGAGGATTCTTCAACAGAATTTACCTTCTTACCATGTGGAGCTCTTTCCGTGTGCCATTCAGAGTAATTAACCATCATATTATCAAGGAGCTTTGTTGCTTCACCAAGAGTGATGGACATAAAGGTACCTCCAAGCAGCTGAATCCAATAAATTCCGCGAAGAAAAATTTAGTCCTGCATAGAAGGTTTGGATGATCATCCAAGTAGTCAGTCCATGGGTTGGGCAATTTTTAACCAAAGATTTCATTCTTTCCCAAGCTTGAGCAACATGTTCATCATCCAATTGTTTAAAATTCATTACGCTACTCCTCAAAGATATAATTTTAGCAGGGGGATAATATCTACCAATAAAAGCATCCTTGCATTTAGTCCAGGAATCAATACTATTCTTAGGCAGTAGATAGCAACCAATCTTTAGCTCTTCCTCTTAATGAGAAAGGAAACAATTTAATTTTATAATGTCACCATCTACATCTTTATACTTTTGCATTTCACACAATTCAACAAAATTATTGAGATGGGCAAGAAGCATCATCGTAACTAACACCAGAAAATTGCTCTCTCATAACAAGATTTGGTAAAGCAGGTTTAATTTCAAAGAATTCTGCTGTAGTAGCAGGTGGAGCAATAGGTGTGCATAAGAAATCATTATTATTTGTGCTAGTGAAGTCACACAACTTAATATTTTCAGGGGTAGCCATTTTAGCAGTAGTAGATAAAGCAAACTAGATAAAGTAAATGCAAGTAACTAATTTTTTTGTGTTTTTGATATAGAGTGCAAGACAGTAAATAAAGTAAAGCTAGCAACTAATTTTTTTGTGTTTTGATATAATGCAGCAAACAAAGTAGTAAATAAAATAAAGCAAGACAAAAACAAAGTAAAGAGATTGAGAAGTGGAGACTCCCTTGCAGCGTGTCTTGATCTCCCCGGCAACGGCGCCGTAAAAAGAGCTTGATGGCGTGTAACTCACACGTTCGTTGGGAACCCCAAGAGGAAGGTATGATGCGCACAGCAGCAAGTTTTCCCTCGAAAGAAACCAAGGTTTATCGAACCAGGAGGAGCCAAGAAGCACGTTGAAGGTTGATGGCGGCGGGATGTAGTGCGGCGCAACACCAGGGATTCCGGCGCCAACGTGGAACCTGCACAACACAACCAAAGTACTTTGCCCCAACGAAACAGCTGAGGTTGTCAATCTCACCGGCTTGCTGTAACAAAGGATTAACCGTATTGTGTGGAAGATGATTGTTTGCAGAGAAAACAATGAAACAAGTATTGCAGCAGATTTGTATTTCAGTATTAAAAGAATGGACCGGGGTCCACAGTTCACTAGAGGTGTCTCTCCCATAAGATAAAAGCATGTTCGGTGAACAAATTACAGTCAGGCAATTGACAAATAGAGAGGGCATAACAATGCACATACATGTCATGATAAGTACAGTGAGATTTAATTGGGCATTACGACAAAGTACATAGACCACCATCCAACTGCATCTATGCCTAAAAAGTCCACCTTCAGAGTTATCGTCCGAACCCCTCCAGTATTAAGTTGCTAACAACAGACAATTGCATTAAGTATGGTGCGTAATGTAATCAACAACTACATCCTCGGACATAGCGCCAATGTTTTATCCCTAGTGGCAACAAAGACAACACAACCTTAGAACTTTCTCGTCACTCGTCCTGGTGTCAATGCGAGCATGAACCCACTATCGAGCATAAATACTCCCTCTTGGAGTTAAGAGCAAAAACTTGGCCAGAGCCTCTACTAATAACGGAGAGCATGCAAGATCATAAACAACACATATGTAATAACTTGATAATTAACATAACATGGTATTCTCTATCCATCGGATCCCGACAAACACAACATAGAGCATTACAGATAGATGATCTTGATCATGTTAGGCAGCTCACAAGATCCAACAATGAAGCACAATGAGGAGAAGACAACCATCTATCTACTGCTATGGACCCATAGTCCAGGGGTGAACTACTCACTCATCACTCCGGAGGCGACCATGGCGGTGTAGAGTCCTCCGGGAGATGAATCCCCTCTCCGGCAGGGTGCCGGAGGAGATCTCCCGTAATCCCCCGAGATGGGATTGGCGGCGGCGGCGTCTCTCGGAAGGTTTTCCGTATCGTGGTTTTTCGCATCGTGGGTTTCGCGACGGAGGCTTTAAGTAGGCGGAAGGGCGGAGTTGGAGGGCCGACGAGGGTCCCACACCATAGGGCGGCGCGGGCCCCCTCCGGCCGCGCGGCCCTATGGTGGCGGCGCCTCGTCGCCCCACTTCGTATCCCTTTCGGTCTTCCGGAAGGTTCGTGGCAAAATAGGACCCCGGGTCTTGATTTCGTCCAATTCCGAGAATATTTCGTTACTAGGATTTCGAAACCAAAAACAGCAGTAAAACATCAACCGGCTCTTCGGCATCTTGTTAATAGGTTAGTTCCAGAAAATGCACGAATATGACATAAAGTGTGCATAAAACATGTAGGTATCATCAATAATATGGCATGGAACATAAGAAATTATCGATACGTCGGAGACGTATCAGTAGTATAGTGCTTACTGATGTAGTATGATGCTCTCGAATTAAAAAAATAAGTTGGCAATCATCACCGCGCCGACAGCTCGCTCCCAACCTCCCGGCAGCCACCACAGCTCTCCCCCCAACCTCCTGGCAGCACCGGAGGCCACACCAGCAGTTCATCCCCAATATCTCGGCTGCATAGGTCGATAAGGAGAGCTCTAGCAACTCATCCCCAACCACCCAGGCTATGCATCGCCTTTCTGATCAACGACATCACCTTCTTGCCGCCTCCTAGCGAGCCGTGATCTCCAGCAAGCACCACCACAGAGACCTATATCTCCAATAGCAGTAAAATGACCTAGCTTCCCTAGCAGCAACTCAAAATCGTCAGCAAGAATTGCACAATCATTCTTTGACTTCAACTCTGCACACCTTGAAGCCAAACCATCAACACCTTGGCACCAGGATTCATTGTTGGATCAGGGTAACGGAATCAAACCCTTTTGGGCAAGACAACATAAATCAAGTAAAAAAAATAGAATGGTAGAACTGGCTTGTTGACTAAAACAACATAAGGAATCGAAGATTTTCAGATCATTGAATGCATACCTTGTCAACCTTAATACCAAGCATGATATTCTAGTCCTTCAAGTAGTCAACAAATGTCTTGCCATCTGCAGTTCACTGGTAAAGAATCTCCTCATCAATTGCTAGGATCCCACGCCCAGAGGAACCAACAGTGCTGCAAGTGGTGAAGATTTAGATTTGCAGTCATAGACCCAAAAAAGGCATGGTTCATTTTCACGACGACATAGTATCACCCATTGGCAGATGAACAGAAACAGAAACATTTGCCCAAATGCATGTTAGAGTTCTAGAATTTACCATATACTTGGACAGGTATGCGTAAGTCTTAGTACGATGGACAAGTCAAGAAAAAGAAAAGCAAGAATTATTACAAAATAAAGTTTCAGTGTTGCACTAAATAACTTCAGCATAAGTTCAGTAATAAAGGTTTCGAAATTCCTTTCCTACGGTACAAAACCTCTTCAAGCACAATGAATTGCAGGCCTTACTATTTTCAGAGATACGACAGTACTAACAGTGATACTGCAATAGTTTTAGACCTTGTTATTTTCGGATAGCAACAACAATACTCCATTTACTTTCAGTACAGTAGACCTTGATTTTATTCTACCACCAAATATATATCTCAGGTTGTAAAAGTGCAGGCTGAACTACTAAAAATGCAGGGAGTACTAAAAAATGGCTACAGTAAAAAAAAGTATATAACTGAATCTGCTTCAGAAATTGTGGAAGCATGGCTCATAGTTACTGCTCAAGCAGTTGCCTTCCACTTGATTCAATGGCTACACCATTGGAAGCTGCATCCCAAAGCAAATCAGTCAATGAATTCTTGAAACGAGGATTAAATATTATTGAGTTAAATAAGTGCAGAGAACAAGCACAGAGTAAAAGTAATTGTAGGCTGGCATAACTGAATAATGAAAATCAACCATGACAAGACAAGTACAGACAACAAAAATGTTACTCCATTCCGAAAAAGATTTTTCTGTCATGGGAGCACATTTGCAGTTTAATCTTAAGGTCCAATGGTATTTCACAATCTAACAGAGAAATTTTTATGAAAAATGAGAATGAGTTCAGTAACAACACTCGTTAGCAGTAAAGTAGTGTAACTTTATTCCACAAAAGAGGGCTGCCCTAGCTTTATTGCTGGTTCGAATAGCGATTAGCTTGAATAAATATGCATGGTTTCTTTTGCTAAACAGGTGTAGTACTGGAGATAATCAGTAAAAGGTGGAGATGAAATCGCTGATACATACGTCGAACTCTTCTTCTTGAGCTTCTCCTGCTACTCCTGGTCCTCCGTCGCGTAACTCCAATCTAATGAAGCAGTCAGCAGGACACGTCAATCATAACATACCACACAAAGGGAAAAGACGGAGGGAATTTGGGAAGCAGCATAGCACTAAGGATGGAATCGGAACCGTACCAGATCGACCACCTTGAAGACAACCTTGTCGTACTTGTCTTGGCCTCCTCCGACAGCGCCTGCGATAGCAACGAGCTTAGGTTTGTTCCGCGCAACAGATGAGCGAGCAAGCAGAGCAGGCGGCGAGAGGGTGAGAAGAGTACCTTGGCGAATACCTTGGCGGTGCCGATCTGCGTGCCGAAGAAGTGCGCGACCCATTGGAGGCCGTTTTGGTAGTCCCCGCCGGCCACAACCATGATTGGAGCTTGTCCCTAACGTTGTATCGACAGATCGAGCCCTTACACAACAGATACGGCCGCTGGAGGAGCAAAAGATGCCATTTTGATCTCAACCTCCATGCGCAGACGACGCGGCAGATTTATTGGCCAGCACAGACGACGCAAGCAGGCGAGTTAGTGCCATCATGTGGCGTGCGAGGGAGAGGGCGCCATCGTCGCGAGAAAGAGTGCACCATCGCGAGGGAGGGAGAGGGCGTCGTCGTCGTCGCGAAGGAGGAGTTGGTGCAGCAGGTGGAGTACGTGGAGTCGGTGGGTCGTGCGTGGAGGGAGGAGCAGAAACGGAAACACATGAAATTTCGTAGCCTCTAAAAAATTGACCAATCACGCTGTAGCGAGATTTGTGGAGGGGCAAAAATTACTAATCAAGGAATTGCTGATTTTGTGGAGGGGCAAAAATCACATTGCATGTAATACGTCCTGGCTGATTGATTGCTTTCCTTTATATGTCCGTTTCAGCAGGTTGATTCCTTCTGCAAAAGATCTATCGCGGATTGATTGGTGCTGATTGATTTCTGGATTAAATGCAACGTGATTACATGCAACATGATTGATTTCTGGTTGAGTTTTCCTGTTTTAATGGACGGACGGACGACCAAAAAGTTGGAACGGATGAAAGTGGGGAGAATAGGGATTACGTTTAGTCTTTTTAAGTAGTACTAGTACAAATGCCCGTGCGTTGCCACGGGTTATCAAATTCTATTTCTCAATACACATATATAATTCACAACGCACGTATATTTCTCGAAATGCACGAATCTTTTCTTGGAATTGGTGATTCTTTTTTGGAGAAAGAACTTTTTTATAAAATAATGAATATTTTAATGAATTTTGTTGAATAATTTGTGGACGACATGGACATTTTTCTAGTGCACGATTTATCTGTGTTATGGGTGAGCATTGGCACCTGACCTTTTTTATTTTCTATTATTTCAAAATTAGTGAAATATTAAAATTTTGAGATTCATCGTGACTGGTTATTGAAAGCTAACTTTTTTAATTTCTTTCTTTTAGACGAACAAACATAATGCATCAACTTAAGCTGTGACAAGCCGAGGCGGCTGCCTAGGTGCTGCGGAGATCGAAGGCATGAGGCCCTGCTGCCGCGGCAAAACAGAAGGAGAAGGCAGCCATCCCCCGCGGCCACCGTTAGCCTTACCCTAGGTGCTAGTATATTGAGTTTAATAGGAGAGATGTCAGTTATTCCTTACCTATTTGCAAAAAAAAATTTATGTCTTACCTTAAGGTTCACTTTTTTTTAAAGAAACACAATACAAACATAGACACTTATATACACGCAAATACACTCACCCCTATGAACATACACGCACACCCTACCCCTATGATCACCTTCGGAAGACTGAGCCGGCAGATCGGATATTGAAATTGACGAAGTTACCATAGAAGCCTAGCTGTGTCGATGGGAACATCGCTTCCCACTAAAAGAATATTCTGTCTTTGTGAGACACGCAGATGTCAAACCTGGGATTTAAACTCGGGTGGGCTAGGGATACAACTACCCAACCTTAGGTTAGTTCTCTTACCTTAACGTTCATTATAATCATACGGAAAATATTTGCATGTTCTATTCATAAAGCCTAGTTGCACTATCTAACACGTTGAAGTTTCTGCACCATAAGATTCGGTACCTGGGGTGGGTATGTAGAATGATAGGCACCATAAGCTACCACTTGATGAGCGGATTAAGGCATTTGATGGATGTAGTCAAAATATTCATAAGCAGGATAAGCGGCCTGTCCAACACATATAGTTAAGTACAGAACTATAGAAACATAAAAATCTATAGGTTAAGAAGTAGTACAATGAGCAGAAACTCAATTGGCTCCCGTTCGTATGATTTCTCTAGCATAAAAACATAATTTCAAGTGTTAAAATAATTTGACAAAAAAAATTACATGTACATCTCCATAATATATGTGTGTTCGTCAAATTTCACGAAAAAATGATATATTCCATCATACATGTGCTGCATTAGGGAGAAGATCTCTGACACGCCTTGCGGAAACCCTGCGCAGCTGCAATACATCGATAGAAAGCTTGCAATCAGGAGCACATATTGCAGTTGAATTATGGATGATTGATTGATGGATGGATGACATGTAGGCCTCCATGAGGGAGTTGTAAGCGTAGACGTCAGGCTCGTGCCGGCCTGGTGCATCTTCTCGAACCTTTCCTCTGCCTTCTCACATAGCCCTTCCCTCGTGAAGGCATTCACCAGGGGTCCAGGGCCGTGCAGGTGCAGATGTGTCAGCCTTAGAACATGTCTAACGGACTCCGTATTTTTTCGCCTCTTAAAACGCGAGTAGAGGATCCTGTATTCGTTTTTCACCGGCCAAAAACGCGTCCAATCTAGCAGCACCTGTAAACTCACCCTGTAAAATGGAATATTCCCAAAATATGCCGAATCGAAAAAAAAACTCCTTCCATCTTCTTCCTCTAGCCAACTGCTGACCTGGCCACCGTGCTCCCCCGCCCCGGCCATGGCCGCGCCGCCCCCGGCCGCCCCCGCCTCGCCCCGCTCCAGCCCTGGCCGTGCCGCCCCCGTCCGCCCTCGCCCCGCCCCGCCCCGCTCCCGACCGCCCCGCCCCGCACTCGCCCCGGCCCGGCCATGGTTGCGCCGCCCCCGGCCGCCCTCGCCCCGCCTCGCTCCGGCCAGCCCCGCCCCGCTCCGGCCGTGCTCGCGCCGCCCCCGGCCGTGCTCGCGCCACCCCCGGCGGCACTCGCCCAGCCCCGCCCCGGCTGCAGTTCGCCGGAATTTAGCCGGATTCCGGCGAGGCGAATCGCAAAAACAGTTAGATTTTCTGAAATTTCAGCCCGCCACGAGTGGGGGGTTGGCCCTGTATTTGGCCTCCCACCCCACGCAACTAAGGGGCGAAGGCCCGCCCCGTAATCGAAACCAGCAAAAATCGAAGCGGGGGCCATTTTTACGGGGCCTGCTAGACGGCCGGGTAGAGCTCGAACCCGTATTCTGGCAGTTATTATACGGGTTTGGGTGTTTTAAGGGGTCTGTTAGACATGCTCTTAGGACATCTCCAGCGGCGCGACGCAAAAGGTCGTTGAGCGACCGTTTTCGTCCGCCGTGACCGGAAATACGTCTGACACCACCTCTAGCGGGGCGACGCAAAGTGATTGCGCCGTCCGCAGAGACGCAAACATGGCCCAAATATGCGCATGGGATGCGTCTTCACGGACGCGGAAAGTGTCCGCTCGCGTCTGGCGGACGTTTTGTCTGGCCCACCAGGCAGTGACGCAGGGTCGATGCGTCTTCTCCGCCAGTACTGGCGCCGAGGCGTCGCTTCGGCAGTCTGCGGCCGCGTAAATGGCGATGCCTCGCGTGGTGCGCGGCCGTCGCCTACCTCTGCGCACGCAGTAATGGCGTTGCCACGCGTGCCGCGGCCGTCGCCTTGCCTCTGATCCGTATAAACAGGAGCGCCATCATCTCATCTCCTCCCCACAAAAACCCTAGCCGCCGCACACTTCCGCTGCCGCTCAAAATCCGCCACAACCACAATGACACGCCGGCCGCAGCCAGGCTGCCGCGCCTCCACCTCCACCTCCACCTACACCTCCCACTCCACCTCCCCCGGCCTCGAGCTCCGACGAGGAGTTCGACTCCGATGACAGCACGGGCGACCTCCTCGACCCGGTCAGGGACGCCAAGGCCTTGGCACTCGCGGCGCAGGAAGCAGAGGAGGAGCTAGCGGGCCACGCGGCGTTGGACGCCGAGCTGGAGCAGCGCAGGTTGGCGGCCGCCGTGGCCGCAGAGGACTCCAACTCCGAGATATCTTGGTCTGCTGATGACCCTGATGCGCCTACGCCGGAGGAGAGGGCGGCGGAGCAAAGGGCTATCGTTTAGTCTTTCGAGACGCTCAAGGACGACGCCGCGAGCGCGAGGGTAGAGCAGTGCCTGCAACAGGACGCGGCGGCGCACCTAGCCATAGCAGCCGCACGGGAGGCGGTGGAGAAGTAGGCGATGGAGCGACGCAACCACTTTTGGGCGTCCGAAATGCGTCGCCCCGTTGGAGATGCCCTTACACCCGATATACTGCATATCATTGAACACTTCCATTGCCCACATCGGTTGCTTGATATTCCCGTAACCATTAATCATCAGGGTGCACATCTCTGTGTTTGTCCGGAACCGGTTCCTCTTCATCCTATGGTACACCTCCACGGCCTTGTCGGTGCATCTCGCCTTCAGCAGCCCATTGAGGTACGTATTGTATATGTTTGCGCCTGGAAATAAGAAACCATTTCTTCGTGTGAGTGAATGTTCCAGTTAACCTGAAACTTTCTTCCCCATAACAGATGGTTCAGACCAAACTGGAACGCCTACTTGGACTAATTCCGTGCTCCCTCATCTCTGAGATCACGCCTTCTGCCTGGTGCACCGGCATTGCAGTACGCAAGCAAGAGGGAGGCTTAGGTGTCCTCCGTCAGCACACACCGCGCCTCCAGCAGAGCCATGTACATAGCCTATGCCTTGTCCAGCTAACGCTTCCTGCCATACGCTTCTATGAGCAGGTTGTAGCAGATGATGTCTGGACGGGAGGAGCTCCGGAGGACGATCCATTCGCAGACCTACAAACAGTTCTGAGAAATCACACATCGATCAGAGCTTAGACGCAATGAATGATGTCAGTGGTGCTGGTTTGGAGTCCTACTGATATGATCAGATCCCACTGTGGGATCAGCCGGAGCTGGATGGCGATGTTGAGGATGTCGTCCAACAGGTTGTGTGTGGACAGTGGAAGGGATGATATACATCAATTACAAGATCTTGGCAACGTCTAGACAAGTTCTAGGATTTTATGTGCCCTCGGACTGATCATGGGGAAGATTTGATCCACGAATCTAGAGCCGTACTTCCAACCACGGCCTCTCATTGCACCTCCTACATGAGGCTTGAAGCCATTAAACACATTTCTATAACAGAAATCTCAAAAACCAAAGTCTCTTGGTTTCAGAACTTGACATGACCGTAAATCGAGAAAAGGATGGACAATTACCTCTTTTCCGGAATATTTTCTTTCCAACGAATGTCCTCCCTGAATTGTCTTCGTAAATGTAGGCGCAGTCACACTTCTTCTTCCTTTCGCAGTATCCATATGAATTCACCCTCTTCGTTATGCAGGGAAGTTCCTTGTTGGATGTTTCTGCCAGAACAGATTCGCCATCTTGGTCCTGCGACCGGAGGATAATACAATGAAGCCTCTATCATTAACCTGCAATTTAGCAGTGGAAAAATGAAAGTACAACTGCGAACAAAGTACGGTGGAGGAAAACAGTTTTTACAACGAACATAATTAGTGAATTAGACAAATCCCCGACAACTATTGCTAGTCACTCAAGGACACAATTGATTTTTTTAGAAAAGCAAATTCCTCTCCTCTTCGCTACCCCTTCCCCTTCCAGCCTTCTGGTGCATTTTTGCACTTGTTGATAAAAATCTAATAAGTCAACAGCACAGTGAGCTGCAGCAAGAAATATATAAGCAATTTGATAACGGAACTTTGATGATTCAACAATTTTGCTTATGTTTGATGACCTATGTGGGCGAACAAGAAAGGTCGATGTAGTTGAAGCATGGTGGTGAACTGCGGGCGAGCTGGTGCGTATAGGTCAAGGCGCGCGGATAACATTGCTGCTACCGTTACCGCCACGTTGTTGATCTGTCTGACCGCGGAGGCGTGGTCCGCATGCCCGCCGCTGCGCTCTGCCTCGCTGGTGGCACGGGCAGAGATGAGGGCCGACAGAAGTGGAGAGAAAGAGGTCGGGGGGGGGGGACATAGAAATATGGTTCGTGTTTTCCAATCTCAGAGATATATGGGGCAATTACCAATATATGGTATGTACCGATCTGATATTTGGTGTGTTGATGAAAATTGATTGATTGATTCGTGGTTGTAGGCAGGAAATCATAGCAACAGGCAAGCAAAAGGAAAGGAGACATGAATGGAAACCATTCTCGTGGTTCTGGGCGTTCCTAAGTTGAAATGTTTTAGTTTTGGCCGGTGACCTCCAAACGTAGATTGTGCTGAAATCATCTAGTTATTGTGTGCGTTCAATCAACTGAAATCATGGAGAATCGATGTATGTGTTTTTGTGGGAGGGTAAAATGGTCATATGAAAAATACGTAGGACGAAACCTCTGATCGGAGGAAACAGAACAAGTTCCTCCTTTTTATATAGTAGAGATAGAGATAGAGATAGAGAAGAGATAGAGATAGAGATATAGTAGAGAAATGTCTGAGGAAGGTAATTTCTGAGATTACCATAGCGTGATTTCTGGGCTGATGATTCCTAAAGCGGCCCATGCTGATTAAATGCGCGAGTTGATATTCTGGGAAAGTTAGGATGACCAAAGTGCTGGATTGCAGCGTGAGTGATATTGACTGATTAATTGCTGGATTGCAGCGTGAGACTTTCCCTGTTTTGGTGGGACGGACGACCAAAAGGACGACGAAAGTAGGGGGAGAAGGGGGAACACGTTCGTTCTTTTTAAGTAGTAGATATATATATATATAGAGAGAGAGATTGGTGAGTGTTTGTTCTTTTTAATAGTGTAGATAGATTTGTGCGAAGGTGATATTCCATTAATGTGGAGATTCCTGATGGTTCCTAAAACGGCCCAGGCTAATTAATTGCGCGAGTTGATGTTCTGGAAGAATAGGGAATATGAATAAGTAGTAGAGATTGATTGATTTTCTTCGGATTTCCTTGGCTTTCCTACCTGATTGATATTGACTTTCCTTGTTTTGGTGGGAGGGACGACCAAAAGGACGACGAAAGTAGGGGGAGAAGGGGGAACACATTCGTTCTTTTTTAAGTATAAGTAGTAGAGAAAAGAAGCACGGGTGTAAATTTGCAGGAAGGCTAGAAATTGAAAAGCGTAAATGATCATCCAGAAGAACATATAGCATTATATAACATGGCGCTCACACTGGCAATACAAAAGGGCAAATAGTTTAAACTAAACGAATTTTGACTATCTCCCAGTAGTTCATGATGCTTCCTATGCCTACGCCTATCGAGTTCAAATCCCTTCTTTGTAGAGTCAAAATAATAATGCACGAACCATCGTTGGATAATTCCAACCGAGATATAAGAGGAGTAACAGGATATTCATATTTGGCGGAGGGTAGGCTCTTACTCATAAGATACATGGGTGGTAGATAGTGACATGAAATCATTGGTCCTTTGTTAGGTAGTAATCTAAGAATTTATTGGCTATAAGTTGTCTTCTTACGTAGGACGTGAACAAAAGCTTTTAAACATACAATAAATTTGTTGATCTTATTTTCTCCTCAAGTAAGTCAAAGGCTACGAGAACGTTCCGAGCTTGCTTGTCCTCAGCTAGGTCATGTGAGTAAGCAAATTATGACTATCCTTGTTCTTTTTTATTCGGTCTTAGATCCAAGATGATCACCTAGTTAACATAGTGTTTAATATTATTTTTTATGAAATATAAAAACGGCCCACACTCAGTCCTCATCCGGAGATAAGAGAGCAATTTTTCATACTTGATAAGAGAGCAAATTACAACTTGCCTGGTAGTGAATTTCTTCTGAATTAAATCATAATGATTTCATCGTATTAATTAGGTTATTCATCGACTCGACCGAAATAAAACAATCACAAGTTGACACGGCTGCATGTTCGCACTATAATGTTGTGCATTGTTGTTCTTTATATCTGTGGTGCTGATTTTTTTGTTTATATTCTAATTAAGCACCGCTACCTTAGACAAACCAAACAAAAACACATCACGTTCCTATGAAGGGCGTCCCAAATTTATTTTCCAGCTAATAACATAACCCTCTACCATCACTTCCATATCTAGAGGAAGACAGATTAGTAGCCAAGAAAAGAGATGGGGAGGGTCCACGGGCAGTCGAATTTTCATACTTGGACAATAGCTCGTACGCTGCTCCCATCCATAACTGAGGCACATCCATTATTAGGGGTGTAGGTTGACTGGTTGAGAGGTGATGTACATCGTGGTGGAGGATAAGAAGAGAGTGAGAGTGGTGGTTGACAAGGGTTAACCTTGGCAATGTGCATGCATATGGACTTAGGGTTTCGGGGAAAGAGGTGCGCTAATGGTTTTGTCGGTTGGTCAAACAAACAAGGTAGTCCAACACTATATTGATTTTAAGGAAAATTCGATGTAATAGTAGAATAGATCTAGGGTTACATCAATGGTTTCGATATCTCCTCCCGTTGGCTTCTCCTAGCCTTTATATAGGAGGTTAGCTCTTGAAATTCAGTTCGGATCAGTTTACAAGTAATTATACAAGGCTATGTTTATGTCAACTCCTAGATGTGCCTTCCTTTATTCAACACGCTAAGTCCTGGGCTTCGGATGCTTCCAGTATTCTAGCTTCATGGGCTTCCCAAATATGTACCAGAGGTACTGAAGTCGTGAGCCTAATAAGGTTATATCCATGTCAGTGGCGTTGTCGCAAATTGAATGCGACTACAATGCCCATATTATCCGAGTAGTCTTGTTTGGATGATCTTCGTGGGATAGGTTTGACTCAAAGAATCTATAACTCAAAGGACATGGGTTCCCATGGATTAAGGGTGTGTTCGTTTTTTGGATGGGGTGGAATAGAATGGAACCATTCCATTCCACTGTCACATAACCGTTCCATCCATGTGTTCGGTTTGGACAATTTTTTTGTCACGGAACGGTTCCATCCCTGTGTTCGATTTTGGAATGGGATGAGAATGGAATGGAATGGGTGAGATAGTCACCCGATTAATTATTCTAAACTCGATTAATTATTTGCTAAACTTGATTAAGTAGTGCTAAACTTGATTAATTATTGTAAACTTGATTAATCAGCGTGTGACAGTCACCCGTTCCACCTCGTCCGGCCGAATCGGAGGAACCACTTCATTCCGGATCTAGGTGGAATATTCCATTTGGAGGAACCACTTCATTTCATTTCAGTTTGGAACCGAACGCAGGAACGGACTCTGGGTGCGGAACGGTTCCATTCCGTTCCACCCCATCCCCAAACCGAACACACCCAGGAAACCGTGATCCAGTGAATCAAGTTGTATCATGTTCAGCCCCAGTGCGTTTTAATGAAAAATAGTCAATCTAACGTGTGTGTCTATGGTACTACGTATCAAAAAATGTTGACATAAAAGGACCAGAAACGGTCCAAAATTTTCCGAAAGGCCATTAGTGATACTATTAAGTACCGGAGAGAGGGTCACTTAGAACAAACTATACGCTTGATGTGCATCATTTCTCTGTTGTGCCTTTGTTGCGTGGTTGTCGTGGAGTCTTTGTCCCAGGTCAAACGCGCACGATCCAAAAATGTCCGAAGAACATGTAACCGTAGTCAACCAGTTCGCGCGCCCCGCAGCAATCGGTTTGACACGGGCAACGAGGCACCACCCCGCAGCAATCGCTTCTTTTTCGAAACTGGGTGGTTTGAGCGAAGAGACTTTCTCCCTAAAGTTCAGGCCTCATGGGAGGGGCTGATGAACTCGGCGGGAGGTCGAGACATTCTCGATTGGTCGGTGCACATGAGCCCGGGTTTGCGACAACAACTCCGGGGGTGGAGTCGCAACCTGGGGCGGGAGGGTAGGCTCGGGAAGGCCGCCCTCCTTAGCCAGATCCAGCAGCTGGACCTTTTGGCGGACTCGTCCGGCATCGACGAGGAGGGATGGGCCCTGCGTTACCATTTAGAGGACGAACTTCTAGAGATCTATAGGCAGGAAGAGGCGTATTGGCGCCAACGGGGTAGAACCAAGTGGGCGTTGGAAGGCGATGCCAATACGGCTTATTTCCATGCGGTCGCCAATGGGAGGCGCAGGAAATGCAACATCTCGGCGTTGGAAACGCGTGACGGGACAATCACCGATCCAGGTCTTATTCAAGCCCACATATATGAGTTCTACAGGGAGTTACTGGGCACGCCGGCACAAAGGGTGTGCGGTCTGGCTCCGTCTACCTGGGGGTCGGCGGGGCAGGTGTCCGATGCCGAAAACGAGGCGCTATGCCTGACCTTCTCTGAGGACGAGCTTGAGCAGGTGATCCAAGAGATGAAAACAGACACTGCCCTAGGCCCTGATGGCTTTCCAGTTCTATTCTTCAAGCGCTGTTTGCAGCTGGTAAAAAACGGCGTTCTACACATCCTGAACGACTTTGTCCTAGGCCGCATTGATATAGCCAGACTGAACTTCGGTATCCTGTCTCTCATTCCTAAGGTTCCAGGGGCGGACCAGATCACACAGTTTCGTCCGATCGCGCTAATAAATGTAATTTTCAAGATTGTGTCCAAAGCCTATGCCATGAGACTGGATCCGATTGCACACAGAATTATCAGCCCGCACCAAACTGCCTTCATCAAAGGCAGAAACATTCTTGACGGCTCTCTTGCCCTCATTGAGATAGTCCACGAGCTTAGATCAAAGAAACTAGGCGGAATTTTGCTTAAGCTTGACTTTGAAAAGGCGTATGACCGGGTGAATTGGGATTTTCTCTCCGAGGTCTTACGTTGCAAGGGCTTTGACGCATCATATATTCATCGCATCACCCAGCTGGTGTCGGGAGGCCAGACGGCGATTGCTATTAATGGGGACATCGGCCCTTTCTTTCGGAACAAGCGAGGTGTGCGACAAGGGGACCCGCTATCACCTCTCTTGTTCCACTTCATTGGGGAAGCCCTCTCGGGCATTTTGTCGGCTGCCACGGGCGCAGGCCACATCCAGGGAGTTGTCCCGCACTTAGTCCAGGGAGGGATCTCCCACCTACATTATGCGGACGACACGCTCATCTTGATCCAGAACTCAGACGACAACATCAGAAACATGAAATTTTTGCTCATGTGCTTCGAAGACATGTCGGGTTTGAAGATCAATTACCACAAAAGCGAAGTTATTGTCATGGGGGAACCAGAGGCAGAGCAAGCAAGGATTGCCAACCTTCTGAATTGCAAAAAGGGTTCCTTTCCGTTCCTTTACCTCGGCTTACCCATCTCGGATAGGAAACTCACTGTGGAGCAATGGCTGTTTTTGGTTAGGAAGATGGGGGCTAAGATTGAACCTTGGCTGAGTAAGCTGCTCTCGTCCGGGGGACGCCTGACCTTGTCCAATGCTTGTCTGGACAACCTACCTATGTTTGCTATGGGCCTCTTTCTCCTACACGACGGTATACATGCACGGTTCGATTCTCTTCGATCCAAATTCTTTTGGGAAGGATCTGGGCCGAAGAGAAAATATCACCTCGTTAACTGGCCCGCGGTGTGTCAACCCAAGGAGATGGGGGCCTTGGGTTGATTAACACAAAAAAGATGAATATTGCCCTTCTTCTTAAATGGGCCTGGAGGCTGTCCCAAGATGAGGACGCCATCTGGGCTATCCTCATCCGAGCTAAGTATCGAAATGCGGATAACTTGTGGGCAAGTTCTGGTCTTGGAGGCTCACAATTTTGGAAAAGCCTGAACAAAATCAAACACTACTTCGCCTTGGGTGCGAAGTTTGTGGTCAGGAATGGCACAAGGACCAGGTTCTGGCTCGATTGGTGGTGTGGGGATGCGCCACTTAAAGATCGTTTCCCGCTGCTTTTCTCGATCTGTGATCTTCCAGAAGTGTCTGTGGCGCAGGCTTTGACAGACGGAGAAGTCTCCATTAGGCTCAGACGTTCGCTTGACTTAGAGGGAGTACGGCAATGGCATCTGCTTTGCGCCGAGATGGCGCAGGTATCTCTTAGCGATGAGAAGGACAAGGTGTTTTGGCACTTAGAGGAGACGGGGAGGTACTCTGCAAAATCCCTATACTCCAAGCTGTCGCAAGGGGCGACGGTTGTACATTGGCGTGACCTTTGGCAGGCGGCGGTCCCGCTCAAGATTAAGATCTTTGCTTGGCAGTTAGCGCTAGATAAGCTTCCGTCCGCCCTCCAGCTCGCTACCAGGCATGGCCCCTCCAACGGCTTATGTTCTCTTTGCGGCTTACCAGAGGATGCATCGCATATTTTCTTCTCCTGCGCGCTTGCGGTTTTTGCTTGGAGTGTTTTACGCCAGCTACTGGGGTGTAGCTGGCACCCGGCCAACTTCGCGCAATTCCATCATATTCTCTCTAGTCTTGCTGGCCCCCCGCGTAGATTACTCTGGCTTTTGTTTCTTGCACAGTCGTGGGCGCTGTGGCAAGTTCGTAACAAATTAGCTATTGAGAAGAAAGTGATAAACCACCCATCTGATGTTATTTATAAATCTATGGTGTTTTTACAGCTGTGGAGTATCAACTCCAGGACTAGCGAGAAGGAAGGTATCTGCTGGATGATCAATTCCCTCCGCGAGCTCTACTCCGCCTCCAGGGAGCCTGCTTCTTCCAGCAACAGAAGCTCATTCGCCGCGACAAGTACCTGAGAGGTCTACTGGGGGCCTTCCTTGCAGCTGCTGAGTCGGCCTGGGTGTCCCTCAACCACTATATATGTATCAATCTTGGTGGACTTGCTTGATTATCATCGATTGTGTTTATCTTGGCTAAGCTGTATGCCGCAGCAGTTGTATTTTGATATCCTTGTTGAACCGTAACAGGCTTTATTAATTTAAAGTCGGGCAATCTTGCCTTTTATCTAAAAAAAACCAGTTCGCGCGCCCTGTTTAAATAAAGTTTCAACACAAAAAGGTCGCCGTGAGACAATTGGAAGGCAATGTCAACTCTTCGCCCAGCCCCTGGCCATGTTTCGTTTTATTTTTGTTGAGCCGGTCAAGTCGTGGGTACAAGTACTTTGAAGTACCTACAGGTACGGCAACCTCGCAAAGAGGCGACGAACGAAGTACACCATGTGATGCTCCATTATAGCTGCAGCTTACGTGTGCAATAGAGCATTTAACAATGGCAGCCACGCCGTGGCTGTTGCTTCTCTGCCTCGCCGCCGCCGCCGGAGGCGTACTGCAAGCTCTGGCCCAGCCTGACAGCAAAGGTATGCATGTGTGCTCAGTGTTAATTCTAGGGTTTATGCATGCTACTGATTTTCTACAATCTCCTCAGTCTATCCATCGCGTCGTGTTTTGCTTGCACTCCAGGATACATAACCATAGACTGCGGGCTCGAGGGGAAGACGGGCCGCGTAGACAACGACACCAAGCTCGCCTACGCCCCGGACAACGGCGAGTTCACCGACGGCGCCGGCACCAGCCACAACATCTCGGCCCAGTACATGTCGCCGTCCATGCACGAGAGCTGGTACAACGTTCGCAGCTTTGCCGGCGCCGGCGGCCGGAACTGCTACACGCTCCGCTCCCTCGTGCCCGGCCTCAAGTACCTCGTCCGCGCCAGCTTCATGTACGGCAACTACGACGGCCTCAACCGCCCGCCCGTCTTCGACCTCCACCTCGGCGTCAACTACTTCTACACCGTGAGCATCTCAAGGCCAGACGAGGCCAAGTTCGTCGAGGTCATCGCCGTTGTGCCGGACGACTTCGTGCAGGTCTGCCTGATCAACACCGGCGCTGGCACGCCCTTCATCTCCGGGCTGACCCTCAGGCCGCTCAAAAACACGATGTATCCGCAGGCGACCAAGGCACATGGGCTTGTTCTGTTATCCAGGCTAAACTACGGCTCCGCCGGAGGCATCGTCAGGTGAGCCAAAGCTAGATCACATGTGCGTTTCCTCTATCTATATTAATTGTTTCCATCGCGGGCATTTCAAACGCAATTGATGTATCAGGTACCCCGATGATCCATACGACAGACTATGGTTCCCTTCGGTCAACCCTGTATTATGGACAGAGATCTCGACGACGAGGAAGGTGCAGAACGTGGACAGCGATGTCTTCGAGGCGCCGTCCGCGGTGCTGCAGACGGCGATCAGGCCGCGGAATGGCTCACAGATACAGTTCTCCTGGGAGCCCCAGCCCCAACCGAACGACCCGTCGCCGGCGTGCTTCGCCATCATGCATTTCACCGAGCTGGAGATCCTTCCCAGCAACGCCGTGCGCGAGTTCTACGTCAGCCTCAACGGCGAGCTGTGGCACAAAGACGCCGTCACACCAGTGTACCTCTACAGCGGTCCTTCGTACAATACCGTCGCTTCCCGGAAGAGCCAGTACGACATCACCATTAATGCCACCGCAAGCTCGACGCTGCCACCGATCATCAACGCCCTCGAGGTGTACTCGACCATCCCCACCACCAACCTCGGCACCGACTTCGCGGATGGTAGGTGTAGATAGAGAATAAGATCGACAAGCACCCACTTACAAGAGTGGTCTATTTATGACTACTAGGTTAAAACTCTTTCTTTTCACAATTCTAAATCTTTAGATCAGCATTCAAGTAGCATCTCGTTCCAAATCACTCCAATATAACCTATACTTGCACAAACATGTTTTGCTAAACTTGCATGCCTTCAAAAAGTGCAATTTTAGACTTGTAGTAGTATGCAAATTATGAAAAGACAGAGAAAACTAGTAGGAATTAGTAAAAATAAGACTACTGAAAATTGAGTGCCACTAACTACAGTGTCCGCCATCATGGAGATCAAGGCCAAGTATAAGGTGCGTGCAAACTGGATGGGCGACCCGTGCGGTCCAGGGACTGTTATGGTGTGGGAAACTTTGACATGTAGCTACGCCATTGCAAGCCCCCCAAGGATTACAAGACTGTAAGTATACCTCAGTTATATCCGGACCCTATGTTAGTGAAAATTATAACCAGACACTTTTCAAATGGAGAAGAGGCTATTACATTGCTACTATATGGAGTGAAGCTGACCGGTGAATATTTTCTCTATGCAGAGACCTGTCCTCCAGAGGTCTGAACGGTGATATATCATCATCTTTTGCCAATCTCAAAGCTATCGAATACTTGTATGTCTTGAGTTATGTACCTATCTTAGCATTTATTGTAGTTTTGTACAAAAAATGGTAAGAAATTGTGTCATAAACTCACAATACGCAGGAATCTATCAAACAATAACTTGGTAGGCCCAGTTCCAGATTCACTTTCAGAATTAACTTCACTGACAATTCTGTGAGTTGAGTAACTTCTTTTTTTTTTCAAAATCTAACCATTCCAATGAATTATATATATCTAGTCATGCTAATAGTGGTAGTATTTTTTTTAACAGAGATTTGTCAGACAACAAACTCAGTGGATCCATCCCCTATGAACTTATCATAAGAGTCCGAGATGGTTCTTTGAATCTAAGGTGTTCTTCCCCGTTTAATTCATGTTCACTCTAACACGATAGTTCCTGAATTTAATTTAGCACACATTTCATATTTTGTTAGATATGAAAACAATCAAGACCTTTGCACCGAAGGAAGTTCATGCCATCTTGTTAAAAGGAAAAGCGAGCTGGCCATGTACATTGCTATCTCTGCAGTTGTGATAGTGGTGATCGCAGTTGTAGCAGTAATCTTTTGCTTTATAAGACGTAAAAAACAAGGTATGCCATTAGTAAAGCGCACCATATGACTGATTATTTCCCCAATTGCTGAATGCTGCTAATTTGTTTTACCTATCAAGGATCAATGAAGAACTCGGTGAAGCCGCATAATGAGATGACGACAAGCTACGCGTCAGAAAACGATATCTATGGGGACAATTCACTTCGACTTGAGAATCGCCGATTCACGTACAAGGAGCTCAAGATAATAACAAACAACTTCCAACAAGTGCTTGGCCAAGGAGGGTTTGGATACGTCTACAATGGTTTCTTGGACAACGGCACCCAGGTTGCGGTGAAGCTACGATCCCATTCTTCCAGTCAAGGCGTCAAGGAGTTCCTCGCTGAGGTAGAGTTTCTTTCTTTAGCTAAATTTGATGTTTCAGAGTTCAAGTTCATGTCAGAAAATTTTAGAGTGAAATTTGATGTGTCACGAGATTTCTATAGGCTCAGATTTTGACCCGTATTCATCACAAGAATCTTGTCACTATGATTGGCTACTGCAAAGATGGGGAGTACATGGCACTTGTATATGAGTACATGTCAGAGGGAACCCTCAGAGAACATATTGAAGGTGTGTAATTTTTCATCCGTTTGACATCATATTATACCGTTTCATGAAACTAAAACTGATGAAAAGTCAATCTATTAACAGGAAGCCAATACCATGGAGAATGCTTGCCCTGGAAACAGAGACTCCGGATCGCACTTGAATCTGCACAAGGTACACATTTCAATTCATAGTCTAGTGTTCCTGAATGTTTGATGTTTCCAGAAACATGAATACTGGCGGTAATGGTGATCTGCAGGGCTAGAGTATTTGCACAAGGGGTGCAACCCGCCTCTAATTCATAGGGATGTGAAGGCCACCAACATCCTGTTGAACACTAGGATGGAGGCCAAGATTGCCGACTTCGGTTTGTCCAAGGCCTTCAACAGCGATTGCGACCATGTGTCCACGGACACAGTCGTTGGCACGCCAGGGTACGTCGATCCCGAGTACCATGCAACGATGCAACTGACGGTAAAAAGCGATGTGTACAGCTTCGGTGTCGTGCTTTTGGAGCTGGTTACAGGGAAGCCTGCAATACTACGGGAGGCAGTTCCCATTGGCATCATTAAGTGGGCGCGGCAGCGAATGTCACGTGGCAACATCGAAAGTGTGGTCGATGCACGCATGGGTGGCATTTACAATGTCAATAGCGTGTGGAAGGTGGTGGAAATCGGGCTCAAGTGTAGCGCATATGCGTCGACACAACGGCCCACGATGAATAACATTGTGGTGCAGCTGCAAGAGTGCATCGAGCTTGAGGAGGGCCGATTCACCGAAGATGCAGACGATGATTTCTACACCAACGGCAGCACTGACAACCAAAACTTGAGTTATAATGCGCATGTCTCTGATCACTCCACCAGTATCAGAGAGAAGAAAACAACATATCATAATGTTAAGAGGGTGGCTGCAACGGCCACCGGTCCTTTTGCACGTTGAAGACTTTGTTGTTTGGTTGCATATCTAGTGTAAATGTAGGTGACAATTATACATGTGTATTTTCTCTTTGAAGGTTTCTCTTACATGAGTGAGTGCAAATGTACAGAAATGGAGTGTTAATTTTCTAATGTTTTGATGTAAGACCTTCAGATCGATGTCGATTTGTGCACATTAGTCCCCTCTCTATCCTACTTGTTTATTATAAACTTAGAAAATATGGCCATTTATAAATTTATAGAGCTTATACCCATTTTTCGTGTAGAAGAGGCACTCACCAAAACCCATTTTTGTAGGGTTTTGTTCAGAAAACAAAAAAAATCATATGACAGAATAACATAGCCAAGATTTATTATATGGAGATGCAAAGTAACAGAGGGATTGAGTGTTCATACCCTTGAATACCGAAAAGCTTAACGTTCACAATGAACGTGGTCGATGAAGTTGTACGTCGACACCAGCCTCAAGGTCATGAAGGAGTCCAACGGTGAAGCTCTTCAAGCGTCGGGCCTCCGCAGTACTACACACGTATGGTGTATAGACGTCCTCCGGGCTTCGGTCCAGCAAAGCAGCGGAAGTAGAAGATTCAGACCGATGTTCTAGCAGCACGAAGGCATGCGTATGGTGGAGAATACCCCAACCTACTATGTTCCAAAACTTCGGGAACAAACGTGAGGGAGAGAGAGGGAGAGAGAACTAAAGGGGATGAATGAAGAGAGCTCCAAGGGGCTCCTTATATAGGAGGATAGGAGTGGAGGTGGGACCATCAAGGGGCAGCCGTCACCCCACTCCATGCGCCGCAGGCCCCCCTAGGGTTAGGGTTTGGGGCGGCCTTCCCACCTTGGGCCGCCGGCCCACCCTTCCCCTAGAGTTTCGTCCGGCCCCCCTTATTGGGACACCCAATGGTGGCCCAATTAGGGGGACATGGTATCCCTATTTTTCTTTTATATTTTTTTAAATTCAATTAATTAAATAATAAACATATATTTAAGTCTCCGAACAATTCATTGACCCCGGAACTTACTTCGATTCCTCTCCGGAACAATTCCGGCGTTCTCTTCCTTTTCTCTAACAATACGGAATCTATCTCGAAGCGTCATATACCCTTAAGTGTGCCACCCTACGGGTTCGGGAATGCGTAGACATGATCGAAATGAATCTCCGATCAATGACTATCAGGGGGTTATGGAAAACCATAATGGTACCTATGCAAGCACGAATTATGTTTATCGTTTGAACCTCAACGTCGAGTCACATTCCCTTTGTTACACGATGCCTAGTTTTTCCGAGACTTGACCTTTGGTATCCGCCATACCTTTGTTCAATCTCGTTACTAACAAACACATTCAACTCGTCATTGTGATATCATATCCTTGTGACCTAGTCACATTCTTGCAAACGGTTTTGATATAATATCACCGAATGGACTCTTTGGTATCTATCCATCACATGATGTATAAATCCAGCTGTGGACTCATACGCCTCAACACATCCCATTCGAATACCTGAGCAGCACCTTTATGACTACCTTGTTACGGTGTAGCGGTTGATGATGTTAAGACAGCCGCCAGTGACAGTGATTAAATATGATCTCACGGTATAAGGATTAGGTTACAATATTTCATGCAGGTATCGCAATGCTGAACTTTATGACTTGATCACATTGCAATACCTTATGGGTGTCTGTCCATCACGTTCTCCAACGTGACTCCATTATTAATGACGACATTGTCCATGATCAGGAAACATTGATCATCTTATTAATCAATGGACTATTTTACTAGGGACAGGCTTTTGTTTACATACCCGCTTGGAGCCTGCCTAACCATCACGACCATTCGCCGCCGTCCCTCGACGAAGAGGTGGAGCCGCCAATGTCGTTCATCATCCCCTGACGAGGAGGAGGAGCCACACCTGACTGCCACTGCCACGGGATCTTCCTCGACCTAGAGCCACCACACCTGACCGCCGCCGCCGCCATTGGATATTCCTCGACCTGGAGGCACCTAACCGCCGCCACCACTAGATCTTCCTTGACCCGATCTCTGATGCTTCTGCTCCTGCCAGCCACCTCTAGGTGAGCACTCCCTCTCCGACCCCCTCTCCTCTGCAAAATCTCATGTCCCTCTACAAAATCATGCCCACTGCAAAATTTAGGGTTTATTTGATTTTAGGGTTCTAATACATATATCGTTTTCGTTGATTTTAGTTACTACTAAGGCATGTTCTCTTCTTGGGCACCATCAAAATGTGGTAATTAATTTTATTTTAGTTGATTTTAGGGTCGAAACGTATTGTTCTTGGTAAGTACTTTTCTCTGCAATCATTTGATAAAATTTGCACACTCATGTATTCAGTAGAAAATACTTTTCTTACTGTCATTGTACAATTCTCTTCAATCTTTGTAATGTGAATCTCATGTATTTAGTAGCATGATCAACGTTGGCTCTCCATGTTAAACGTATTGTTCTGGTAGCTCGTTTTCTTTGTGACTATAATATGTCGTGGCCCGTATTGTAATGATAAAAATTAAATTGTTTCCCTAAGGGTAGTATTGATCCGGCACTAGCTTTGGATGCTAGATAAATTAGCCTTTTCCAGCATACCATCAGGTATCAAAAGCTAATATGTAACAACAATTAGGTGACATGGCAGTGTCATAATAAAGTGACAACATCATAATTTCCTTTGTTCAATAGTTTGGAATATTTCTTTGCACTGACGTACTTCTTTTTATGCCTTTGGATGTGATCTGCAGCTATGCGCTGCTGCTGTTATACTGCCTGACGTTGCTGCTGCTATGTTGCCTTATGCTATTGTGATGGTTATGATGGTTATGCTGATGTGATGGTTATGATGGTCATGATGGATTTGAATCGGGCTATGAGGGGTTCTTTTTTAAAGGTAATATAAATGAGTTGCCATTGAATGGCTGGAACATTGATTCATTTTCGTTCCGGCAATCTAGCACTCGGCATGAACTTTTATAGCAGAGGTCATGCCGAATTTTCAAGTGAATTTTTGGGTTACTAATTGATTTCATATTTGATTATATAGTCCTTGCTACCATGTCGTCTTATGGACACCCCAACGATGACGCTGGCGCTGGGTCTTCTCATCAAAAAGACATGGAGTTGCACTACCGTCAGGCATAGCATGAGGAAGATATTCCATCAGCTAATACAAGCGACCATGAGATGGAGAACGCCGTTGGGGGCGGCGATACAATTACCACTAATGGCGGCGCCAGGACTGGTAGTGGTACAAGGACTAGTGGCACAGTCGGGGCTAGTGGCACCGAGACTAGTGGCGCCAAGCGTCCACGGAAGGAAACGGTTGTCACCTGCAGAGACACAATCACAGCGGTGGATCCCACCAGTGGTTTGTCGATGGAGCATGTAGGAGTCGCGAAGGGGTACGATCTCCAAGTGGCAGAAATTGTCTGAGACGTCATCAATCTCAACGAAATGGAACTCCGAGGGAAGGACAAAAATCATTTGCGGGTCCAACTCTTGGTGAGGCTGCACAAACGATACATGTTCCCGCTCGATTACAATAACGATCATCAAACCAAAAATATTATGAACACACAATCCCTAATCAAGTTCAGAAAAACCTGAGCGGTTTTAAAACTATTGTGAGGAAGATGATTGCTCAACGCAAGAGCTTCCAAGAGATCCTCTGCCACTTTCCGAAGGTTACAGAAGAGGACCTCAATACTTTCGTGGCCAGTGAAGAGCTAGAGGCGACCAAGAACATCCAAACGTGGGGGAAGGGGATGCGGGAGCTGAACCTTGGTAACAACAAACTCGGATCATGTGGTTATGAAGGAAAGGAGCCCAAGTGGCAGCAAGAGGACGCGACATATATAGCTTCCGGCATTGTGAACCCCTAGAACAAGTACCCCGACCGGGAGTCAAAGAGATTTCTTAGGTCCCGATACAGTAAAGTAAAAGAAACCGAGAACTTCTCACGGACCCCAAGGTGGTGAACGATGTAGTATTGCATGTGTAACAATAAATAACATTGTAAGAAACATGAATGATAAGTATCTATGAATAATAAAGCGTGATTAGGAGAATCTTATAAAATTGTTGGAAGACTCTTTGTCCTATCTTTTCATGAATATTTCTTTTGACTCTTGAACACAAGAAAGTAAGCAGAGAATGTATGTTCTAAACCTCCAACAAAATAAAAAGTAGAGAGCATAAAACATGATTTTGAGATATGCAATTCATGTCAACAATAATAATAAGGATGGGGTACCAAGTATCTCATGTATGAAGATATATATGTGTCATGAGTTTGACCTCTTATGAGTAAGTGTTACCTCACTTTCTTGAATGCTAAGGACTACACCTCTTGTTTCACAACTTCGGGTTACCAAGACTTTTCAACATACATGTTTCAACCAAGTATCGGAATGGGGTACCTTCATGCCGCCTGTAGAAAGGACCAAAGGAGATGGTATCTCTCAACTATAGGCCATCCATACCGGGAAAACATGAACACCAGACGTTGATCATCCTCTCTAATCTCTCTCACTTTTTTCATACTCTTTTTTCTTTCCTTTTATTTTCACAACTCTTTTTTTTTTTACTTTTTTCAGTCTTCCTATTGAGGATGCTCGTTGCTGAAACTTTCACCACGATTAAGCATGTATTCGGTTAGCGTCCCATTGCTCTTCTCTAACAATGTATGCATACTTGCTTAAAATAACCTCCATTCATTCCACAAGATATAACCATCAACAAAATAAAATAAATGATGATCAACACTGGGTGCAATACCCCGATAATGCAAGGTTGAAGACTTCCCCAGTAAACATGGTTATGGTCTAGCTCATCACTCATAATCAGTCAAACCCACAGCATGCATAGTGGTATTTTCCTTCCACACCTTACTCTCTTATGAGCTTTAAATTACACAAAAAGGATATTTTGAAAAGGTTGGAGGAAAAACACACGCACTATACTTGGAATAGCAAGTGCTATATAGGTAGGTATGATAGACATTGGATTTGAGTTGAGCTTGGAAACAAGTCTATGCTGGTGTAATAATTCAATTCTTTTGACTAACAAGAGGTCTAAAAGTAAGCAATAGTATCCATAGAGCTATTCATTCATTCTCCAACAATAATATTTAAAATTAAACATTTATGTATACTAGTGAGAAGCATCACTCAATAAGGCACATAGCAAATTATCACTCAATAAAGCATTTGAAACTAATAGTACTATGCACAATATAAATTCAGCTTTTAATGCATCCCTCTTCATCTTTTTATAACATACAACTCTCTTTCATGGAGGCATTCAAGAATATGATAATTAATTTAGTAGCTCTTTAATAAGAATGCAAGGCACTTTTCATGATGGTAATATTTATTTCAAAGAAAAACTAGACACAAAACTAATAAAGGACGCTCCACGTTTTTGCGAGAATTCTATGTCGCTAAAAAAACAAAGTTTAGAAGTGTGCAAACCGAGAGATTTAATATGAGTCCAGTGGGGTGCCTTGTGAATCCCCAAGCTTATGATCTTCACAATTCTTGGATTTTCTCTTGGTGTGGTGTTCTTCCATTCCCTGTGAAAAAACTTCAACACAAAACTTTCTTCCCATTCTTTTCTATGGGTGACATTAGAGGTACAAAGAAATCATGGTTTCTGCTATTTTAATCAAGAATAAAATTATATCTTCATGAAACAGAGAGCACATAATCTTCTAATCATTTTAGTATATGAAAAGTTGCAAGTAAAAATCATTTTGATACTCAAAATAATGAATCTAACAAAGTAAGGCAGAATCTGTCCAGAATTTTTGCTGCAGCAAAACTGAATTTTTGGCACGAATTATACACCTCAGGAAATTTATCCAATTTACATGCATATATAGGATGAAAAGTTACAGCTACTGTGATTTTATGAATATTTTAGGAGTTACCAAAAAATGACAAAAATCATGCACTAAAAAGTGTAGCGCAGAAAACAACAACTCCCACTTTTATTTTACAACTTTTAACATCTAAATGGGTAAAAACTTGGTAATTTATTCAGAAACCAGATAGTAAAAAAAAACTAACATGCTAAAGAAAGCATGCATAGGAAAACCAAAAACAAACAAAGATAAATAAAAATATGGTCCCCGCAAACATTCAATGGGATCATGAAGATAAAACTAGAACATTAATTTGAAATGATTTACTTGAGATACTTGAAATAAGAGGGGGATGCTTGGGCATCCCCAAACTTATGATCATGCTACTTCTGGTCCTCTACTTCTTCCTCATCATATCATGTTACTCATCTCAAGCAAAGAAATATTTTCATATCCATGATACTCCAATGCGTACAAACTTGTTAGTTCTCCAAACAAATGATATGATAATTTCTACCAAGATGGAAACTATAGGAATCATTGGGAAACCGTAGAAGCTAACAAATATAAAGAAAGGAATCACTCTTCTTATTTTATTTTAATGTAGGAAGATTTTTAATGATATAGACTTTGCAATGGTTGCATCGGCATGAACAACACATGCTCAAGGTTGGCCCCAATTTCTCATTGCTCATCCTTCTCATTTACTCTTTCATACTTTATTTTTTTATTTTATTAAAACTCAAAAACTCACTAATATGTAATAATAAGTAAATCTAATTAACAAGGATATAGAGGTGTGCTCAAATTAAAAAGTTACTTGAAAGCATATGGAGCACACCACAAGATTTGAAACCATTAACTTTTTAGTCTCACTCTCTTCCTATGCATTGGCATTTTATATATGAATAAATAACAGAAACCAAATGGTAGCGAATGCATATAATGATGAGTAGCTTGCATTTTAAATAACATAGAAATATAAAGAGGGCACTTATCTCTTCCCCTGTCATAAAATTTGCAAGCATCAAAAGTAAACTCAATAACATAGTTGTGAATAGAATCACCTCATAAATACAAGTCATATAATGAGAATATGGTATCATCTATTTCTTTTAAATCATCATGATCCTTCCATAAATTATACAAACTTATTTCACATAGAGGATCATCATCAATATTATTAGAAGGGATGTTTTGTGTGTTACCATTGTTGGGAGTTGGAGATGGGTACCATTCTTCCTCCTCTTGTTCTTCTTCATGCTCTTCTTGGGATTGCATGGGCATTCCCAAGATTATGCTTTTATCATCCTCTTCCTCCTTGTCTTGTTCTTCTTTGAATTCCTCTTTGGTCTGCATGGACATCCACAATCTTATGTTTCCCTCTTCTTCTTCCTGCAAAAAATTAGTGCTCTCTTGGGCAGCCGTGCCCCACTTTTTAAAGTCAACAACATAGATATTTTCATGGTAGTTGATTATACAATAATTAAGGATACATATGAGCGCTTTTTTAGAATTAGAAGATAGAGGGCAAGTTTCTTGTTCACAAAGGAAGGTGTATAGTTCACATGCTGCCATATAAATAACACATGACCAACATGTTTCATCCCTAAAGGAGCATAATCGCAACTATGATAAGATGCAATAACTTATTCTTTATGGGATCTACATTGAAAATTAAAGTGTCTAATTTTTTTTCAGAGCAACCGTTTTTATCATCATTAGTAGTCAAGCAATTCAATAGCAATAGAATTTAGCATTTCCAAGCACAATTATAATATCATACCTTCTTTTGACTCTCTATATTTCTTAGCAATCTCAGCAACATTCAAGTACATAAACAAGATGCCATTGCTATTCATACTTGTGCTCATAACAGGAGTATTTTGGTATTTTCCATTTTATAAAATAAAGATAATAAAAGTAAACTAGCAGTGCAAACAAGAAAAGAAGCTTAGCGCTACGCTCCCTGGCAATGGAGCCATAAAAGTATCGTGATAACCCCCAAGTGCAGGGGATCACCACAGTACAATTCGATAAGTATTTGAGTGTCGAACCCATGAGAGATGAAGGTAAACTATCTATTCTCTAAAGCCCCATAACCCACTTATATGACTTTCTATGCAAAGCTAGGAGATATGGTGTGTGTGTGTAGTGGTTTCTACTATAAACTATAAGTGCTGAAATAAAAATGCAAAAAGTAAAATGCAAGACAAGTAAAGTGCAATAAAGTAAAATACAATGAGATTAAGGGAAGTGAAGTGGAGTAACTCAAGAGAGAAAGTGCTCATGCAAATTGCTATTTCATTTGTGTGGTTGTCACAGTTAGTGAAGCTCATTGTAGTCTTTTTTAGTGTTTCTTCTAGAGAGGAGCCATAGATAGGTGTGATACGTCTCCGACGTATCGATAATTTCTTATGTTCCATGCCACATTATTGATGATATCTACATGTTTTATACATAATTTATGTCATATTTATGCGTTTTCCGGAATTAACCTATTGACGAGATGCCGAAGGGCCGATTGCTTGTTTTCTAGCTGTTTTTGGTTTCGAAATCCTAGTAAGGAAATATTTTCGGAATCGGACGAAATCAACACCGAAGATCTTAAAATTCCCGGAAGCTTCCAGAGCACCGGAGAAAGGCCAGAGGGGAGCCAGGGGCCCCCACCCCACAGGGCGGCGCGGCCCAGGGGGGCGCCGCCCCCTAGTGTGTGGGCACCCCGTGGCCCCTCCGACTCCGCCTCTTCGCCTATTTAGTCGTCCCTGACCTAAAACCTCGACCCAGTTCGACGAAACCAGAGAAAACCATCCAGAGCCGCCGCCATCGCGAAACTCCAATTCGGGGGACAGAAGTCTCTGTTCCGGCACGCTGCCGGGACGGGAAATTGCCGCCGGAGTCATCTCCACCGCCGTCTCCACCGCCATCTTCACCGCCATCGCTGCCTCCATGATGAGGAGGGAGTAATTCACCCCCGGGGCTGAGGGCTCCGCTGTAGCTATGTGGTTCATCTCTCTCTTTATGTGATCTAGTTGAATATCATCTATGTGCTACTCTAGTGATGTTATTAAAGTAGTTTATTCCTCCTGCACGGTGTAATGGTGACGGTGTGTGCATCGTGTAGTACTTGGTGTGGGCTATGATTGTGATCTCTTGTAGATTATGAAGTTAACTATTGCTATGATAGTTTTGATGTGATCTATGCCTCCTTCATAGTGTGATGGTGACAGTGTGCATGCTATGTTAGTTCTAGGTGTAATTGTGTTGATCTATCTTGCACTCTAAGGTTATTTAAACATGAATATCTAATACCGTGGAGCTTGTTAACTCCGGCATTGAGGGTTCGTGTAATCCTACACAGTTAGTGGTGTTAATCATCCAACAAGAGGGTGTAGAGTGGTTCTATTATGTGATCATTGTTGAGAGTGTCCACTAGTGAAAGCAGGATCCCTGGGCCTTGCTTCCAAGCATCGAATCTCCGTTTGTTTACTGTTTTGTTGCACGTTTACTCGCTGCCATATTTTATTCAGATTGCTATTATCACTCATACTCATCCATATTACTTGCATCTCACTATCTCTTCGCCGAACTAGTGCACCTATTAGGTGTGTTGGGGACACAAGGGACTTCTTGCTTTGTGGTTGCAGGGTTGCATGAGAGGGATATCTTTGACCTCTTCCTCCCTGAGTTCGATAAACCTTGGGTGATCCACTTAAGGGAAACTTGCTGCTGTTCTACAAACCTCTGCTCTTGGAGGCCCAACACTGTCTACAAGAATAGAAGCTCCCGTAGACATCAAGGTGTAGCCAATTATATGCGCAAATACACCCCTAGTGATTGATCCTAAGGCCATTGTCATCAGAAAACAAAGGAATTATTAAGACATAATGTCCAAATACCGCTGTAAGTTTAAAGGTCCCCATAATTGGACCCCCCGCTAACATGCATCTAAGAATTAGGACAAGGTTTCTGTCACTCCCGCTATCCCTCATCCTATCAACATGCAACGGTGACAATCTTATGCATCCCCCCAACATATGTGTGCACTCATATATCAGTACATAATATCATCATAGAAGATAACAAATACTTAAATGCAACCAGCAACAAACTATGTAACAATTTCCATGAACAATTCACTACTCAAACATTAACATAGAGATACAGTAGATCATGGGAAAACAATATATTGCATCATACATATTGTTTGCCAAGACATTATAGAGGAGGATGATGAAGAGTTGATGTAGATGTTGATGAAGATGATGAAGATGGTGTTGATGCCTTTACCGGAGGGGGTGGAGTCCACCGAAGGCGATTCCGGTAGCATTTACCCCCCCCCCCCCCGATCTCCGCTGGTGGCGGCCTGGTGACTCTCTATTTATGTGTTTTTGATCTACGCTGCCGTCGCCTCGACGAACCCCCCGGGGTCATATACATAGTAGTTTTTAGGGCAAACTAGTCGGTTCGCGAAAAGATGAGGCGAAACGGACGCTCGGGATGAGAAAGAGTGTCAGTGGTGCGCCCAAAGGGGGAGGGCACACCACCTGGCCTCTTTCCCAACCTGTTCTTGTTGGTGTCCCTCTTCATCCCATCTCGTTCGCCTCGAAAATTCCGAAGAGTGGCCCCTGACCTTGCCCTTTTTTGGAGTCCCGTAGCTTCTGTAATGTCAAAAACACTGAAAAATAGCGTTTCCTGCCAAACAGAATTAGAACCAGAGGAAGGGGGATTGTTTAGAAAATCCCCTAAAACATCATAAAACATGGGAATAACATTATATAAGATGAAAATATGTGGTAATATGTTGCAATAAAGTGCAAAGTTCATGTATGCATTTTACATGCATCAGGGATGTTACGAAGGGTTGCATCATTCAACCACTAGATAATAATTTCAACAGCGCTGATAAGCCCGCTGTCGTGTACCAGGTTCAAGTGGACCGGGTGTTACCGGTCTGCGAGGATTTGTATCCTCCTCAACAACCTGCAGAGGCCGATAGCGAGCTGAAGGTGGGCCAACTCAAGGGTTTGCTCTTGTTATGGCCAAAAGCGCTAATTCGGCTGAACACCACCTCGGGGTCGGCGGCAAGCAAAGAAAGCAGGTCAACGCTCCTATAATCGATCCTCCTCCCCAGCAGCCAGCGCTGCAGCAGGACGACAACGATGCCCCTGAAATCGATGACTACGTCGGTGAAGATATCGAATGGGATATTCCTCATGATTCCCAAGCTCACCAGGAAATACCGTCGTCAACAAATTTTTAGTGCATGAACAAGAAACACCTGAGGATGCTACCTCCTTCACCAAGGATCAAGCAGCGGGGATGGCTTCCTTCCTGAGCCCGAGCACACTCAAAGGTGCGGTGAAAGAAGCGATATCTAGCGTCACTCGACAGTTCGTGGCAAAGAAGAAGCGGAAGAGGCCACAAAAGCCAAAATCTAGTGCCCATGCCTTCGGCATCCAACCTATGCCGACCCGGCGTTTTGGCAAGTTACCCGACCCGTGGCGCATGGTGCATTGGCTGGGTCAACCGATCCTGCCGTCGGACGTCATCCAAAATATGACCGGGTCTATGAAGGACGTGCATGAAGCTGTTCCGTATTTGGAGTATGAATTTCTAAAGATGGATCCTCCGATGTATCTGCCCTTCGTGGCCAAGGTACCTGATGACGCGTAAAGCACACGCCCGTTGGGAACCCCAAGTGGAAGGTGTGATGCGTACAGCAGCAAGTTTCCCTCAGTAAGAAACCAAGGTTTATCGAACCAGTAGGAGCCAAGAAGCACGTTGAAGGTTGATGGCGGAGGAGTATAGTGCGGCGCAACACCGGGGATTCCGGCGCCAACGTGGAACCTGCACAACACAATCACAGAACTTTGCCCCAACGTAACGGCGAGGTTGTCAATCTCACCGGCTTGCTCGTAAACAAAGGATTAGATGTATAGTGTGGATGATGATTGTTTGCGAAGAACAGGTAAAGAACAATTGCAGCGAGTTTGTATTTCAGATGTAAAGAATAGGACCGGGGTCCACAGCTTCACTAGCGGTGTCTCTCCCATAAGATAGCGGATGTTGGGTGAACAAATTACAGCTTGGGCAATTGACAAATAAAGAAGGCATAACAATGCACATACATATATCATGATGAGTACTATGAGATTTAATCATGGCATTACGACAAAGTACATAGACCGCTATCCAAAGCATGCATCTATGCCTAAAAAGTCCACCTTCGAGGTTATCATCCGAACCCCTTCCAGTATTAAGTTGTAAACAACGGACAATTGCATTAAGTATGGTGCGTAATGTAATCAACACAAATATCCTTAGACAAAGCATCGATGTTTTATCCCTAGTGGCAACAAGACATCCACAACCTTAGAACTTTCGTCACTCGTCCCGCATTTAATGGAGGCATGAACCCACTATCGAGCATAAATACTCCCTCTTGGAGTCACAAGTATCAACTTGGCCGAGCCTCTACTAGCAACGGAGAGCATGCAAGAACATAAATAACATATATGATAGATTGATAATCAACTTGACATAGTATTCAATATCCATCGGATCCCAACAAACACAACATGAAGGATTACAAATAGATGATCTTGATCATGATAGGCAGCTCACAAGATCTAACATGATAGCACAATGGGGAGAAGACGACCATCTAGCTACTGCTATGGACCCATAGTCCAGGGGTGAACTACTCACACATCGATCCGGAGGCGATCATGGCGATGAAGAGACCTCCCGGGAGATGACTCCCCTCTCCGGCAGGGTGCCGGAGGCGATCTCCTGAATCCCCCGAGATGGGATTGGCGGCGGCGGCGTCTCTGTAAGGTTTTCCGTATCGTGGCTCTCGGTACTGGGGGTTTCGCGATGGAGGCTTTAAGTAGGCAGAAGGGCAGGTCGAGAGGCGCCACGGGGGCCCCACACAACAGGGCCGCGTGGGCCCCTTGCTGGCCGCGCCGCCCTGTTGTGGCGGCGCCTCGTGGCCCCACTTCGTGTCCCCTCCGGTCTTCTGGAAGCTTCGTGCAAAAATAGGACCCTGGGCGTTGATTTCGTCCAATTCCGAGAATATTTCCTTACTAGGATTTCTGAAACCAAAAACAGCAGAAAACAAGAACTGGCTCTTCGGCATCTCATCAATAGGTTAGTGCCGGAAAATGCATAATAATGACATATAATGTGTATAAAACATGTGAGTATCATCATAAAAGTAGCATGGAACATAAGAAATTATAGATACGTTTGGGACGTATCAAGCATCCCTAAGCTTAGTTCCTACTCGCCCTCGAGTAGGTAAACGATAACAAAGATAATTTCTGAAGTGACATGCTATCATACTCTTGATCATACTATTGTAAAGCATATGAGATGAATGCAGCGATTCGAAGCAATGATGAAGATAATGAGTAAACTAATGAATCATATAACAAAGACTTTTCATGAATAATACTTTCAAGACAAGCATCAATAAGACTTGCATAAGAGTTACTCATAAAGCAATAGATTCAAAGTAAAAGCATTGAAGCAACACAAAGGAGATATAAGTTTCAGCGGTTGCTTTCAACTTTAACATGTATATCTCATGGATAATTGTCAACACAAAGCAATATAACAAGTGCAATAAGTAAACATGTAAGAATCAATGCACACAGCTTGATACAAGTGTTTGCTTCTAAGATAGAAAGAATAGGCAAACCGACTCAACAATAAAGTAACGAGATAGGCCCTTCGCAGAGGGAAGCATTGATTACTATATTTGTGCTAGAGCTTTTCATTTTGAAAACAAGAAACAATTTTGTCAACGGTAGTAATAAAGCATATGTGTTATGTATAAGATATCTTATAAGTTGCAAGCCTCATGCATAGTATACTAATAGTGCTCGCACCTTGTCCTAATTAGCTTGGGTTAACACGGATTATCATTGCATAGCATATGTTTCAACCAAGTGTCACAAAGGGGTACCTCTATGCCGCTCGTACAAAGGTCTAAGGAGAAAGCTCGCATTGGATTTCTCGCTGTTGATTATTCTCAACTTAGACATCCATACCGGGACAACATAGACAACAGATAATGGACTCCTCTTTAATGCATAAGCATTTAACAACAGTTATTATTCTCATAAGAGATTGAGGATTAGCTGTCCAAACTGAAACTTCCACCATGAATCATGGCTTTAGTTAGCGGCCCAATGTTCTTCTCTAATAGTATGCATACTCAAACCATATGATTGTGAAAACCGCCCTTACTTCAGACAAGACGAACATGCATAGCAACTCACATGATATTCAACGAAGGTAAAAGAGTTGATGGCGTCCCCAGAAAACATGGTTACCGCTCAACAAGCAACTTATTAAGAAATAAGACACATAAGTACATATTCTTCACCACGATAGTTTTTAAGCTATTTTATCCCATGAGCTATATATTGCAAAGGTAAAGAATAGAAATTTTTAAAGGTAGCACTCAAGTAATTTACTTTGGAATGGCTGAGAAATACCATGTGGTAGGTAGGTATGGTGGACACAAATGGCATGGTTATTGGCTCAAGGATTTGGATGCACGAGAAGAATTCCTCCCAATACAAGGCTAGGCTAGCAAGGTTGTTTGAAGCAAACTCAAGTATAAAAGGTGCAGACAAAGCTCACATATAAACATATTGTAGCTATTATAAGACTTTACATTGTCTCCTTGTTGTTCAAACACCTCAACCAGAAAATATCTAGACTCTAGAGATCAATCATGCAAACCAAATTTTACAAGCTCTATGTAGTTATTCATTAACGAGTACAAGGTACATGATGCAAGATCTTAAACAAGATCTATATGAGCACAACAATTGCCAAGTATCACATTATTTAAGACATCAAACCATTTACCACATGCGGCATTTTCCGTTTCCAACCATATAACAATGAATGAAGTAGTTCAACTTTCGCAATGAACATTAAAGATAAAGCTAAGAACATATGTGTTCATACGAAACAGCGGAGCGTGTCTCTCTCCCAAACAAAGAATGCTAGGATCCGATTTATTCAAACAAAACAAAAATAAAAACAAACAGACGCTCCAACTAAAGCACATAAGATGTGATGGAATAAAAATATAGTTTCACTAGAGGAACCTGATAAGTTGTCGATGAAGAAGGGATGCCTTGGGCATCCCCAAGCTTAGACGCTTGAGTCTTCTTATAATATGCAGGGATGAACCACGGGGGCATCCCCAAGCTTTGACTTTTCACTCTTCTTGATCATATTGTATCATCCCCCTCTCTTGACCCTTGAAAACTTCCTCCACACCAAACTCGAAACAAACTCATTAGAGGGTCAGTGCATAATTCATATATTCAGAGGTGACATAATCAACATTGCTCAAAGCTACTGAAAGTTAATGGAACAAAGAAATCCATCTAACATTGCAAAACAGGCAATGCGAAATAAAAGGCAGAATCTGTCAAAACGAATCAGTTCGTAAAGACGAATTTTAAAGTGGCACCAGACTTGCTCAGATGAAAATTCCCAAATTTAATGAAAGTTGCGTACATATCTGAGGATCACGCATGTAAATTGGCAGATTTTTCTGAGCTACCTACAGAGAGGCAGGTCGAAATTCGTGACAGCAAGAAATCTGTTTCTGCGCAGCAATCCAAATCTAGTATTGACTTTACTATCAAAGACTTTACTTGGCACAACAATGCAATAAAATAAAGATAAGGAGAGGTTGCTACAGTAGTAACAACTTCCAAGACTCAAATATAAAACAAAGGTACTGTAGTAAAATGATGGGTTGTCTCCCATAAGCGCTTTCTTTAACGCCTTTCAGCTAGGCGCAGAAAGTGTGAATCAGGTATTATCAAGAGATGAAGCATCGACATCATAATTTGTTCTAATAATAGAATCATAAGGTAACTTCATTTTCTTTCTAGGGAAGTGTTCCATACCTTCCTTGAGAGGAAATTGATATTTAATATTACCTTCCTTCATATCAATAGTAGCACCAACAAGTCAAGAAAAGGTCTTCCCAAAATAATGGGACAAGATGCATTGCATTCAATATCCAAGACAACAAAATCAACGGGGACAAGGTTATTGTTAAACATAATGCAAACATTATCAATCCTCCCCAAAGGTTTCTTTATAGCATTATCAGCAAGATTAACATCCAAATAACAATTTTTCAATGGTGGCAAGTCAAGCATATCATAGATTTTCTTAGGCATAACAAAAATACTTGCACCAAGATCACATAAAGCATTACAATCAAAATCATTGACCCTCGTCTTAATGATGGGCTCCCAACCATCTTCTAACTTCCTAGGAATAGAAGTTTCAAGTTTTAGTTTCTCTTCTCTAGCTTTTATGAGAGCATTTGTAATATGTTTTGTAAAGGCCAAATTGATAGCACTGGCGTTGGGACTTTTAGCAAGCTTTTGCAAGAACTTTATAACTTCAGAGATGTGACAATCATCAAAGTCTAAACCATTATGATCTACAGCAATGGGATCATTATCCCCAATATTTTGAAAAATTTCAGTAGCTTTATCAATTTCAGCAGTTTTAGCAGCTTCGAGCAATTTTGCACGCTTTGCACTAGGAGTAGTAACATTGCCAACACCAATTATTTTACCATTGATAGTAGGAGGTGTAGCAACATGTTAATCATTAACATTACTAGTGGTGGTAATAGTCCAAACTTTAACTACATTATTCTCTTTAGCAAGTTTTTCATTTTCTTCTCTTTCCCACCTAGCATGCAATTCGGCCATCAATCTAATATTCTCATTAATTCGAACTTGGATGGCATTTGCTGTAGTAACAATTTTATTTTCGATATCCTCAGGTTTAGCAGCCATTTTATTAATTAAAGAGGATTGTGACGCAGACAAGTATGAGATTCGGTTTTCAGCATTTGAAATCTTAGTTTGCAAACCCGAAATCCCCATATTCAAAATTTCAAGTTGATTTCCTATACTTTTCAACAAGGTAGATTGTTCATTCATAGTTTTAGTAAACAATTGATTTTGCTCATATTGTGATTGCATAAAGCTCTTAGTGGGTCTTTCAATTTCTAGCATCTTTTCCTCATATCTACCGTAAGAATGATCATTACCACTAGCAGGATATGTCCTATAGTTGTTACTAGAATTGTTCCTATAAGCATTGTTGTTGAAATTATTATTTTTAATGAAATTCACATCAACATGTTCTTCTTGGGCAACCAATGAAGCTAAAGGAACATTATTAGGATCAACATTAGATTTACCATTCACAAGCATAGACATAATAGCATCAATCTTATCGCTCAAGGAGGAGGTTTCTTCAACAGAATTTACCTTTTTACCTTGTGGAGCTCTTTCCGTGTGCCATTCAGAGTAATTTGTCATCATATCATCAAGAAGTTTTGTTGCCACCCCCAAAGTGATGGACATAAAGGTACCTCCAGCAGCTGAATCCAATAGGTTCCGCGAAGAAAAATTCAATCCTGCATAAAAGGTTTGGATGATCATCCAAGTAGTCGATCCATGGGTTGGGCAATTCTTTACCAAAGATTTCATTCTCTCCCATGCTTGAGCAACATGTTCATTATCTAATTGCTTGAAATTCATTATGCTACTTCTCAAAGATATAATTTTAGCGGGAGGATAATATCTACCAATAAAAGCATCCTTACATGTAGTCCAAGAATCAATACTATTTCTAGGCAGAGATAGCAACCAATCTTTAGCTCTTCCTCTTAAGGAGAAAGGAAACAATTTTAATTTTATAATGTCACCATCTACATCCTTATACTTTTGTATTTCACATAGTTCAACAAAATTATTAAGATGGGCAGCAGCATCATCAGAACTAACACCGTAAAATTGCTCTCTCATAACAAGATTCGAGTAAAGCGAGTTTAATTTCAAAGAATTCTGCTGTAGTAGCAGGTGGAGCAATAGGCGTGCATAGGAAATCATTATTATTTGTGCTAGTGAAGTCACACAACTTAGTATTCTCAACAGTACCCATTTTAGCAGTAGTGAATAAAGCAAACTAAATAAAGTAAATGCAAGTAACTAATTTTTGTGTGTTTTTGATATAGAGAACAAGACAGTAAATAAAGTAAAACTAGCAACTATTTTTTTTGTGTTTTGATATAAGTGCAGCAAACAAAGTAGTAAATAAAATAAAGCAAGACAAAAACAAAGTAAAGAGATTGGAAGTGGAGACTCCCTTGCAGGCGTGTCTTGATCTCCCGGCAACGGCGCGTGAAATTTAGCTTGATGACGCGTAAAGCACACGTCCATTGGGAACCCCAAGTGGAAGGTGTGATGCGTACAACAAGCAAGTTTCCCTCAGTAAGAAACCAAGGTTTATCGAACCAGTAGGAGCCAAGAAGCACGTTGAAGGTTGATGGCGGAGGAGTATAGTGCGGCGCAACACCAGGGATTCCGGCGCCAACGTGGAACCCGCACAACACAATCACAGAACTTTGCCCCAACGTAACAGCGAGGTTGTCAATCTCACCGGCTTGCTGTAAACAAAGGATTAGATGTATAGTGTGGATGATGATGATTGTTTGCGAAGAACAGTAAAGAACAATTGCAGCTGTTTGTATTTCAGATGTAAAGAATAGGACCGGGGTCCACAATTCACTAGCGGTGTCTCTCCCATAAGATAGCGAGATGTTGGGTGAACAAATTACAGTTGGGCAATTGACAAATACAGAAGGCATAACAATGCACATACCTATATCATGATGAGTCCTATGAGATTTAATCAGTGGCATTACGACAAAGTACATAGACCGCTATCCGAGCATGCATCTATGCCTAAAAGTCCACCTTCGAGGTTATCATCCGAACCCCTTCCGAGTATTAAGTTGTAAACAACAGACAATTGCATTAAGTATGGTGCGTAATGTAATCAACACAAATATCCTTAGACAAAGCATCGATGTTTTATCCCTAGTGGCAACAACACATCCACAACCTTAGAACTTTCGTCACTCGTCCCGGATTTAATGGAGGCATGAACCCACTATCGAGCATAAATACTCCCTCTTGGAGTCACAAGTATCAACTTGGCCAGAGCCTCTACTAGCAACGGAGAGCATGCAAGAACATAAATAACATATATGATAGATTGATAATCAACTTGACATAGTATTTAATATCCATCGGATCCCAAAAAACACAACATGAAGGATTACAAATAGATGATCTTGATCATGATAGGCAGCTCACAAGATCTAACATGATAGCACAATGAGGAGAAGACGATCATCTAGCTACTGCTATGGACCCATAGTCCAGGGGTGAACTACTCACACATCGATCCGGAGGCGATCATGGCGATGAAGAGACCTCCGGGAGATGATTCCCCTCTCCGGCGAGGTGCCGGAGGCGATCTCCTGAATCCCCCAAGATGGGATTGGCGGCGGCGGCGTCTCTGTAAGGTTTTCCGTATCGTGGCTCTCAGTACTGGGGGTTTCGCGACGGAGGCTTTAAGTAGGCGGAAGGGCAGGTCGAGAGGCTCCACGGGGCCCCCACACAACAGGGCCGCGCGGGCCCCTTGCTGGCCGCGCCGCCCTGTTGTGGCGGCGCCTCGTGGCCCCACTTCGTGTCCCCTCCGGTCTTCTGGAAGCTTCGTGCAAAAATATGACCCTGGGCGTTGATTTCGTCCAATTCCGAGAATATTTCCTTACTAGGATTTCTGAAACCAAAAACAGCAGAAAAGAGCAACTGACTCTTCGGCATCTCGTCAATAGGTTAGTGCCGGAAAATGCATAATAATGACATATAATGTGTATAAAACATGTGAGTATCATCATAAAAGTAGCATGGAACATAAGAAATTATAGATACGTTTGGGACGTATCAGTACCAATTGGCATGGGCTTTGAAAAAGGAATCCACTCCGGTTTGATGACATCTTCAACATCTTCAACTTGAAGAGTCTCCACTGTACCGTGGTCCGGCTCATTACACTCAGCATGGCTTCACAGATCATTAGGGAGGATACCCCAAGCATCACGATAATGGACCCCTTATACATGCTTGAGAGCGTCATGGGAAACTACGGGGACGGGGTGATTGTCAAGAAACAAATCGAGAATTTCTTGGTGGCCAACAATCAGAAGGAAGTCACTCTCATGCCTTACTTTACCGAGTAAGTAGGCTTTTGCTAGCCGCCATTACATTCTATTCTGGATTTCCTTCATTATTTTGCACGTGCGAAGGTTAATTCGAGGATGATTGTCTATTCGCATTGTCTTGCGCAGAGACAAGTATTGCACCCTCATTGTCATGTAGCCGCAACAGTCGCATGCATTCTATCTCGACTCGGGTAGTGCAAAGCCGAAAGACTACAACAACGTTAAGAGTATTCTCAATGATGCTCTCACAAGATTCGCTAGCAAGACATGCGGCCTCAAAGTAGAGAGAAAAAGGCGAGGATTCCTATCCTTAACCCACAAAGTCGACTTCCCCTGCCAAAAGCAGTCATCGACTGACAATGAGATGGAGGGGTGGTAAGCACTTCATCACATGTGGGAGTTCGTAAATGATGAACATAACCTATTGTTGCCAGATTATCTCCAAGACAAGTGCAAAGACATGGGGAACTGCTTCCGAGCCACTATTAGAGAAGAGTGGATTCGCATCTAGCAAATAATTTGCACGATAATCCAGAAGGATGTGCCGAAACAAAATATCCTCTGAAACGGTTGTCCTTTTAGATTGAACGATGCATCGATGAACTTGTGTCTTGTAATTGTTATTCCGAAATGACTGCCGCTTTCAGTTTGTATCAACGTACATATGAACTCTTTTAGTTTTTGCAAATGTTATTTCTAAACTTCTAGATTTTTAGCTTTTCTATTTGCATGTGCCGATGATTAAAATGCTTGGTCATTACTACACGTGATCCCCGGATGGCGTGGTGAGCCTGGTGTGGTACGCGCAAATACAATTTTTTGCACATCCTACTTGGCTCACTCACACCATCTTGGGGTGTGTGACCAATGAAAGTATGAGGCATGTTATTTACTTGCTCTTACTTGGCACGCATTTCAGTTGGCACTTCTTCTTAATTGCATTTGCCGATGATTAAAATATTTGGTCACTACTACACATGGTTTTTGATGGCGTGGGTGAGCCTGGTGTGATACACACAACTACAAATATCTTGTGCATCCTATTTGGCTCACTTGCGCCATCCCTGGGGTGTGTGTATGTTCAATGAAAGTATGAGGTGTGTTATTGAATTGATCTTACTTGCGTGCATTTGAGTTGGAACTTTCTTACTTAATTGCGTTAGCTGATGATTAGAATGTTTGGTCATCACTACTACACGTGATTCCGGGATAGCATCAGCGAGCCTGGTGTGATATGCACAAATATAAATCTCTTGTGCATCCTACTTGGCTCGCTGACCCCATCTATGGGATGTGTGTGTGTGCAATGAAAGAATGAGGAATGTTATTGACTAGATCTTAGTTTGGCGCACATTTGAGTTGACACTTATTCTTAATTGCATTGGACGATGATTTAAATGTTTGGTCCTACTACACGTGATCCCGAGATGGCGTCAACGAGCCTCGTGTGATATGCACAAATACAAATCTCTTGTGCATCCTACTTGGCTCACTGACCCCACCTCTGGGATGTGTGTGTCCAATGAATGTATGAGACATGTTATTGACTTGATCTTACTTTGGCACGCATTTGAGCTGGCACTTCTTCTTAATTGCATTGGTTGATGATTAAAATGTTTTGTCACTACTACATGTGATCTTGGGATAGCGTCAGTGAGCATGGTGTGACACGCCTAACTACAAATCTCGTGTGCATCCTACTTGGCTCACTTACGCCATCCCTGGGGTCTGTGTGCCCAATGAAGGTATGAGAAATGTTATTGACTTAATATTACTTTATGCGCACTTTAGTTGGCACTTTTTAATTAATTGCATTGGCCGATGATTACACTTGACACCATATAATGAAAAAGGATGAGCATAAGATCATTTCATTTGTCCATGCATATTTGCGCATTTGATTTGGTCTTGTGGTTCTCCCTTTGCTTTGTGTGTGTCTTTATATGAGGCCGCCTTTGTCACGGAATAATATGCATGCATGATTATCTCTTTCATTTTCGTTGCATACTTATATGTTGCACGTATATTATCTATGAATTTTCTACTGAGGCTTCATTGGTCTTGTGTAAAGATGTCATCGTATGTCGCGTATAAGGGTAGGGTTCCCGGAGTCTACGACTATTGGGAACATTGTTGGAGACATGTGCACCATTTCAGCGGCAACAACTACAAAGGGTACAACAACAGGGCAGATGTAGAAGCTAGATATGCACACTATCTAGCGGAAGAGAGGAGAGAGATGAGGAGGAACTAGATGAAGACTAGCGTGTCCGTGATGATGCTCCATGTGCTCTATATATATGCGTGTTATGACACTAGCGACTAGGTCGAGACTTGATAAATTTGTCACTTCTAAAAAGCAAGGAAAACATTGAAAACATATTGATGTTGTGCAGAGTATGTAGTTGGGAACCCCCAAGAGGAAGGTATGATGAGCACATCAGCAAGTTTTCCCTCAGTAAGAAACCAAGATTTATTGACTAGTAGGAGAAAGAAATCACTTCTGAAGGTGTTGCTGGCTGACTTTCGCAGGGCGCACTACCAGTGTCAGCAACAACGTGGAACCTGCACACAACACAATCAAACTATTTTGCCCCAACTTACAGTGAGGTTGTCAATCTCAATGGTTTTCCTGAAAACAAAGGATTAGACGTATAGTGTGGAAAGAGATGTTTGTTTGCAGTGAAATAAAGAGAACAGTGCTTGCAGTAAGGAAACAGAGGAGGTATTTGCAGATGGTTTTATCAGTGTAAAAGAAAGGACCGGGGTCCACCATTCACTAGAGGTGTCTCTCCATAAAGATAAATAACATGCTGGGTAAATAAATTACAGCTGGGCAATTGACAAAATAAAGACCATACATGACAAGATGATTACTATGAGATTCATTTGGGCATTACAACAAGATTCATAGTCCGTAATCCAACTGCATCTATGACTAATAATCCACCCTCAAAATATCATCCGAACAACTTTGGGTAGTAAGTTGCAAGCAATAGATTATTGCATTAACTAAAGTGTGTAAAGTAAGCAATAGAATTATCCTTGGATAAAGCATTGTTGTTTTCTCCCTAGTAGCAACAACACATCTACATCCTTAGGAGTTACTGTCACTCTCCCAGATTGCTAGAGGCATGAACCAACTATCGAGCATAAATACTCCCTCTTGGAGTCACAAGCACATACTTGCCAGAGCATCTACTAGCAACGGAGAGCATGCAAGATCACAAATAACATATAGGTCTATAATCAACTAAACCATAGTATTTAATATTCATCGGATCCCAGCAAACACAACATGTAGCATTACATAAAGATGATCTTGATCATGATAGGCAACTCACAAGATCTAAACATGAAGCATAATGAGGAGAAGACAACCATCTAGCTACTGCTATGGATCCGTAGTGTAGAGATGAACTACTCACACATCACTTCGGAGGCGGGCATGGTGATGAAGAGGCCTCCGGTGATGATCTCCCTCTCCGGCAGGGTGCCGGGAAGAGCTTCAGAACCCTCCCGAACTAGGGTCGATGATGGCGGCGGCTACGGAACTTTTCGTGGAGGCTCGGGTGTTTAGGTTTTCCCGAGGATGTGAATTTTGTAGGCGAAAGGGTGAGGTCGGTGGGCGCCCGAGGGGCCCACACCATACCTAGGCGCGACCAGGGGCTGGGTGGCACCTAGGGGTGGTGTGGCCACCTCCTGGCTCTTTTCCGTGTCCCCTTTGGACTCCGCCTTCGTGACAATAAATTAGGAACTTCGGATTTTATTTCGTCCAATTCCAAGAATATTTCCTGTACAACTTTTCTGAAATACAAAAAACAGCAGAAAACAAGAAATGGAACTGTGGCATCTTGTTAATAGGTTAGTTCCAGAAAATGCATAAAAACGCCACGAAGTGTAAACAAAACACATAGAAATTGGTGTAAAACAGGCATGGAGCATAAAAAATTATAGATACGTTTGCGACGTATCACATATCGCCGGCGTGCCTAGTCTCCTAATGCCGACGCATGCCCGAACTCCACTGGTGCCAGGTCCTATCACCGACACATGAGGTAGGGGCGTCGGTGGTATTGCCTTATCGCCAGCGCATATGGCTCGCTGCACCCGCGGTAATGCATATACCACTAGATAACAAGACCGTGCGCCGGCGGTAACCCGATACCACCGGCATGTTCCCATCGGCGAGCGCCCGTTCGTCGGGATAGCCCAAATTTGTGCGCTGGCAATAGGCGTTTCCGCGGCAGTGTGTTATCATAGTCACTCACATGAATGCATGAGGCAAACTTGCTTAGCATTGCCATGGTTGTTTTTACTCCCTCCTTCTCAATCTAGGATGCATATTACTTTTGGTTATAGTTTGACTAACTATATGTAAAAAAATATTAACTCATAATACCAAATGTATAAAATATAAAAACATATTTCGTGATGGTTCTAATAACATTGAGTTAATGTTGTAGATGTTAATACTATTATTTCTGGTATGTTGTAGATGTTAATATTATTTCTTGTATATTTGGTTAATACAGACAAAGTTTGGTGCATTGTGTAACACTATCAATGCTAAGAAACAAAATGCATTGTAGAAGGGGTAACGGAGTTGAGAACGGCACTACGGCTCTGCTCGGCGCTGTCTGCATGTACAGCGAAAGAAAGCGATAGAGAAGTCAGAAGTGACATCTCGACAGCTTGACTTATCACCGGAGATCATCTACGTCTAGAGCAGATGTCGCATTACAACAACCACAGCGACGTCACGAAGGACGAGAGGCATCGATAATCGATTCCATGGCTCCGGAAGAAAACACCGCCGGTGGGGATCGGCGCCGTCGTGTCCTAGTCTTCCCGCTTCCGTACCAAGGCCACATGAGCCCCATGTTCCATCTTGCCGGCCTCCTCCACGCGCGCGGCTTCGCAGTCACCGTCTTCCACACCGACTCCAACGCGCCCAACCCGTCCAGCCACCCTGAGTACGACTTCGTGGCCGTTCCGGACGGCATGCCGGCGGCAAAGCAGGACGTGGTGAAGGTCATTGAGCACGTACTCGCCTTGAACCGCTCCTGCGAGGAGCCGTTCCGGGAACGCCTCGCGGCCCTGCTGGAGGCGCCGGGGGCCAGGGACGACGTCGCGTGCCTGGTTGCCGATTCGCACCTGCTGACGCTGATGGATGTCGCACGGCAGCAGGGCGTGCCGACGCTGGCGCTGCGCACCGGCAGCGCCGCCTCCTTCCTCTGCTTCGCGGCGCACCCGATGCTCTGCGAGAAGGGCTACCTCCCTCCTCAAGGTGCGTCCCGGCATACTCGGATCGCCAATCCACTGTTTCTTGCTTGCTTCGTACCTCGTGCCATGGCAGTATGGCATGAGCTTGACTAGCTGCTTCGCCGTGATCTGTGCGTCGTAGAGTCTCAGCTGGACGCGCCGGTCAAGGAGATGCCGCCGTACCGCGTCAGGGACCTGATGGGCGCCACAAGAAGTGGGCACGAGCACGACATAGCGAGCGAGCTGCTGTCCCGCGCCGTGGAGGCGATGAGGACCTCGTCGGGGCTGATAATCAACACCTTCGACGCCCTCGAGGCTGCCGACCTAGCGGCGGTCCGGCGGGACCTCGCTCCACCAGTGTTCGACATCGGCCCGCTCCACAAGGCATCTCCGGCAGCGAGCGCCGCGTCCAGCAGCCTGCTTCGGCAGGACCACGGCTGCCTGGAGTGGCTGAACTCGCGGGCTCCGGCGTCCGTGCTGTACGTCAGCTTCGGCAGCCTGGCCAGCGTGGGCAGCGCCGACTTCGTGGAGACGGCGTGGGGCATCGCCGGCAGCGGGCAGCCGTTCCTGTGGGTGCTCCGTCCGGACCTGGTGCGCGGAGACACGCGGGCCGCCCTCCCCGACGGCTTCGACGCCGCGACGGTCGGGCGGGGCATGGTCGTGAGCTGGGCGCCGCAGGAGGAGGTCCTGGCGCACGCCGCCGTGGGCGGGTTCTGGACGCACTGCGGGTGGAACTCGACGCTGGAGAGCGTGTGCGCCGGCGTGCCGATGCTGTGCCGACCCAGCTTCGGGGACCAGATGGGCAACGCGAGGCACGTCGAGCACGTCTGGCGGGCCGGGCTCTCGCTGGAAGGCGAGCTGGAGAGGGGCAAGGTCGAGTCGGCCATCAGGAGGCTGATGCAGAGCGAGGACGGAGAGGAGATGAGGAGGCGAGCTCGCGAGCTCAAGGACAGAGCAGCCGAATCCATGGCCCTCGATGGATCTTCAAGCATCAACATCGGCAAGTTGGTCAGTTACATTCTGGGCCTTTAGCTGTGCTGTGCAAGACTGGAAGTGATTGTGTGTGCACCAAATTTGATCTTCTCTGTCCGCATATCTCTTCTCGCGTACAAACTTACAGCTACAGTTTTGTGGTTAATAATCTAAAAGAAAGGGGAGGGCTCATGTTGCAATTGCAGTGAAAGAATGAAAGGCCTTCTACAGAGAAACTTACAGCTACAGCCTTCGGTCTGAGTGCTCTCGATAGAATTAGGATCGTGGATTAAGGTGGCGCTCTGGGCGAAAGCCGGAGCTGCTGGACTTAGAGAAATCATCCCAATCACCTAGGATGTGCACTAATTCCTGTAGTTTTATTCATGGCCCCTCCCCCGTCGGAGGATTGTACTCTTCTATGCAATGAAGAGAATTCTCTAAAAAAACAATTACAGTGCCGTGAGAGATTTGAAATAAATTTGCAATCACAGTCCTATTAGTCCAGCATCTACTCTGAAGTGAGTTGTACCAGTCATCACCTTCTGTATCAAACTACATCTATATGCACCGGTGGTTTTCGTAGGAGGGTCAGTCTCACTAAGAATAACATTGGAAAGCATAATTGACAGAGAAATAAGGCAAGTGTTTTTTGTTTTCATGAAGAGACAATAAACCATCTTTTTTTTACTATCAGTTCGCTAGATCTATATGATCAATCATTCAAATAGTTTTTACCTTGGAGGGGGAGGGGGCAATGGCCCCCGTGGTCCGAACTATGCTCTAACATTGTACACCATTTTTTTTTATATATATGTAAATATGTGCTTATATATGTGGACAACGAGTCATTTTCGTTCTAGGTCTGCCACTTGATGGGTGGATCTACATTCTCTACCGCATAGCGACCCTTTTGTTGGCGCTCATAGGATGGATCGTGGCAACGCTTGGCAGAACCAGCCACGTTTAGAATGCTCGGTTGATGCCTTGGCTGCATCGCAGCACCGTGCACAGGTTACCTTGTTATGATTCAACTAGCGGCGTCTGGACACCACTGGATGATTGTGATTCAGCATCCAACACAATTTTCCTCTCCACCAACATGATCTCCCTGAGTAAGGATGACAATTTTATCCATGGGTACGGGTACCCGCAGGTGCCGTACCTGCATGGGCAGGGTATGGATACACTTTTACCCCCATGGGTATTACCCATACCCTACCCGTTAAGTCATGTGTAGGGCACGGGTGTAGCCTTGTATCCATGGGTATAGCCATACCCTAGCCGTATATTGTCAATTTGTCATGTGACATGTTTACTCGTGTTGACTTGTGAGTTAGAATATGAGATTGTGATTTCTACATTTGTTATGTACTCAACTAACTATTATTGAGTTGAGTTGATTCATTTTTTATATCAAATTTGCTATCGATAAATATAAATTATGAATAATTTGTGCTCTATTTGACCTACCCATTGGGTACGGGTACCCGTCGGGTATGGGTAAGGTTTTATACCTGTAGGTACGGGTATGGGTAAAAATTTGTACCCATTGGCTATACGGGTATGGGTATTGTATTGCTCTACCCTGCCCATACCCTACCCATTGTCATCCTTATCTTGGAGCTACCTCCCTTTCCCCGTCTCCATCACCACCATCAACTTCTTCTTCAGCTCCTTGCCCTTCACTATTCCTTTCTCGTACTGCTGGACTTAGAGAAATCATCCCAATCACCTAGGATGTGCACTAATTCCTGTAGTTTTATTCATGGCCCCTCCCCCGTCGGAGGATTGTACTCTTCTATGCAACGAAGAGAATTCTCGAAAAAAAACAATTACAGTGCCGTGAGAGATTTGAAATAAATTTGCAATCACAGTCATATTAGTCCAGCATCTACTCTGAAGTGAGTTGTACCAGTCATCACCTCCTGTATCAAACTACATCTATATGCACCGGTGGTTTTCGTAGGAGGGTCAGTCTCACTAAGAATAACATTGGAAAGCATAATTGATAGAGAAATAAGGCAAGTGTTTTTTGTTATCATGAAGAGACAATAAACCATCTTTTTTTACTATCAGTTCGCTAGATCTATATGATCAATCATTCAAATAGTTTTTACCTTGGAGGGGGGGGGCAATGCCCCCGTGGTCCGAACTATGCTCTAACATTGTACACCATTTTTATATATATATGTAAATATGTGCGTATATATGTGGACAACGGGTCATTTTCGTTCTAGGTCTGCCACTTGATGGGTGGATCTACATTCTCTACCGCATAGCGATCCATTTGTTGGCGCTCATAGGATGGATTGTGGCAACGCTTGGCAGAACCAGCCACGTTTAGAATGCTCGGTCGATGCCTTGGCTGCATCGCAGCACCGTGCACAGGTTACCTTGTTATGATTCAACTAGCGGCGATCCGGACACCACTTGGATGATTGTGATTCAGCATCCAACACAATTTTCCTCGCCACCAACATGATCTCCCTGAGTAAGGATGACAATTTTATCCATGGGTACGGGTACCCGCAGGTGCCGTACCCGCATGGGCAGGGTATGGATACACTTTTACCCCCATGGGTATTACCCATACCCTACCCGTTAAGTCATGTGTAGGGCACGGATGTAGCCTCGTACCCATGGGTATACCCATACCCTAGCCGTATATTGTCAATTTGTCATGTGACATGTTTACTCGTGTTGACTTGTGAGTTAGAATATGAGATTGTGATTTCTACATTTGTTATGTACTCAACTACCTATTATTGAGTTGAGTTGATTCATTTTTTATATCAAATTTGCTATCGATAAATATAAATTATGAATAATTTGTGCTCTATTTGACCTACCCATTGGGTACGGGTACCCGTCGGGTAAGGGTAAGGTTTTATACCTGTAGGTACGGGTATGGGTAAAAATTTGTACCCATTGACTATACGGGTATGGGTATTGTATTGCTCTACCCTGCCCATACCCTACCCATTGTCATCCTTATCTTGGAGCTACCTCCCTTTCCCCGTCTCCATCACCACCATCATCTTCTTCTTCAGCTCCTTGCCCTTCACTATTCCTTTCTTGTACAGCTGGACTTATAGAAATCATCCCAATCACCTAGGATGTGCACTAATTCCTGTAGTTTTATTCATGGCCCCTCCCCCGTCGGAGGATTGTACTCTTCTATGCAATGAAGAGAATTCTCGAAAAAAAAAATTTACAGATGCTAGTGAGAGATTTGAAATAAATTTGCAATCACAGTCCTATTAGTCCAAGCATCTACTACGAAGTGAGTTGTACCAGTCATCACCTTCTGTATCAAACTACATCTATATGCACCGGTGGTTTTCGTAGGAGGGTCAGTCTCACTAAGAATAACATTGGAAAGCATAATTGATAGAGAAATAAGGCAAGTGTTTTTTGTTATCATGAAGAGACAATAAACCATCTTTTTTTACTATCAGTTCGCTAGATCTATATGATCAATCATTCAAATAGTTTTTACCTTGGAGGGGGGAGGGGGCAATGCCCCCCGTGGTCCGAACTATGCTCTAACATTGTACACCATTTTTATATATATATGTAAATATGTGCGTATATATGTGGACAACGGGTCATTTTCGTTCTAGGTCTGCCACTTGATGGGTGGATCTACATTCTCTACCGCATAGCGATCCTTTTGTTGGCGCTCATAGGACGGATTGTGGCAACGCTTGGCAGAACCAGCCACGTTTAGAATGCTCGGTCGATGCCTTGGCTGCGTCGCAGCACCGTGCACAGGTTACCTTGTTATGATTCAACTAGCGGCGATCTGGACACCACTGGATGATTGTGATTCAGCATCCAACACAATTTTCCTCGCCACCAACATGATCTCCCTGAGTAAGGATGACAATTTTATCCATGGGTACGGGTACCCGCAGGTGCCGTACCCGCATGGGCAGGGTATGGATACACTTTTACCCCCATGGGTATTACCATTACCCTACCCGTTAAGTCATGTGTAGGGCACGGGTGTAGCCTCGTACCCATGGGTATACCCATACCCTAGCCGTATATTGTCAATTTGTCATGTGACATGTTTACTCGTGTTGACTTGTGAGTTAGAATATGAGATTGTGATTTCTACATTTGTTATGTACTCAACTACCTATTATTGAGTTGAGTTGATTCATTTTTTATATCAAATTTGCTATCGATAAATATAAATTATGAATAATTTGTGTTCTATTTGACCTACCCATTGGGTACGGGTACCCGTCGGGTATGGGTAAGGTTTTATACCTGTAGGTACGGGTATGGATAAAAATTTGTACCCATTGACTATACGGGTATGGGTATTGTATTGCTCTACCCTTCCCATACCCTACCCATTGTCATCCTTATCTTGGAGCTACCTCCCTTTCCCCGTCTCCATCACCACCATCATCTTCTTCTTCAGCTCCTTGCCCTTCACTATTCCTTTCTCGTCATCGTCTGGACTTAGAGAAATCATCCCCATCACCTAGGATGTGCACTAATTCCTGTAGTTTTATTCATGGCCCCTCCCCCGTCGGAGGATTGTACTCTTATATGCAATGAAGAGAATTCTCGAAAAAAAACAATTACAGTGCCGTGAGAGATTTGAAATAAATTTGCAATCATAGTCCTATTAGTCCAGCATCTACTCTGAAGTGAGTTGTACCAGTCATCACCTTCTGTATCAAACTACATCTATATGCACCGGTGGTTTTCGTAGGAGGGTCGAGTCTCACTAAGAATAACATTGGAAAGCATAATTGACAGAGAAATAAGGCAAGTGTTTTTTGTTATCATGAAGAGACAATAAACCATCTTTTTTTACTATCAGTTCGCTAGATCTATATGATCAATCATTCAAATAGTTTTTACCTTGGAGGGGGAAGGGGGCAATGGCCCCTGTGGTCCGAACTATGCTCTAACATTGTACACCATTTTTATATATATATGTAAATATGTGCTTATATATGTGGACAACGGGTCATTTTCGTTCTAGGTCTGCCACTTGATGGGTGGATCTACATTCTCTACCGCATAGCGATCCTTTTGTTGGCGCTCATAGGATGGATTGTGGCAACGCTTGGCAGAACCAGCCACGTTTAGAATGCTCGGTCGATGCCTTGGCTGCATCGCAGCACCGTGCACAGGTTACCTTGTTATGATTCAACTAGCGGCGATCTGGACACCACTGGATGATTGTGATTCAGCATCCAACACAATTTTCCTCGCCACCAACATGATCTCCCTGAGTAAGGATGACAATTTTATCCATGGGTACGGGTACCCGCAGGTGCCGTACCCGCATGGGCAGGGTATGGATACACTTTTACCCCCATGGGTATTACCCATACCCTACCCGTTAAGTCATGTGTAGGGCACGGGTGTAGCCTCGTACCCATGGGTATACCCATACCCTAGCCGTATATTGTCAATTTGTCATGTGACATGTTTACTCGTGTTGACTTGTGAGTTAGAATATGAGATTGTGATTTCTACATTTGTTATGTACTCAACTACCTATTATTGAGTTGAGTTGATTCATTTTTTATATCAAATTTGCTATCGATAAATATAAATTATGAATAATTTGTGCTCTATTTGACCTACCCATTGGGTACGTACGGGTACCCGTCGGGTATGGGTAAGGTTTTATGCCTGTAGGTACGGGTATGGGTAGAAATTTGTACCCATTGACTATACGGGTATGGGTATTGTATTGCTCTACCCTGCCCATACCCTACCCATTGTCATCCTTATCTTGGAGCTACCTCCCTTTCCCCGTCTCCATCACCGCCCTCATCTTCTTCTTCAGCTCCTTGGCCTTCACTATTCCTTTCTCGTACCTTGCCAACGACACCAATCTGTGGCCTCAAACCATGTCTGGCCATGGGAAGCCCGACCGAGGCCCGACCCGAAGCACGACCCGAAAAACTCGGGCCTGGGCCTAAAAATGTTGTCCCGACACCTGGGCCGGGCCGGGCCTGGGTAGCCCAAAAAGTCCATTTAACACTACGACCCGGCCCACGGCCCCAAGGTCCGATGCGTATCATGGGTATTTGGCCAGGCCGGGCTTGGGCCTGATTTTTGAGCATCGGGCTTTCCTCAGCCCGGCCCGAGGCCCGGCCCGGCCCAACATATGGCCATGTATACCTGAAACATCATGGCCGCCCAAAGAACTGCTGATCCCAACATACAACCGATATATCCATGTTTCCCGCTCTCCCTCTTAGAAATCCAAACCTTCCTCCATCTATAAAAGATAGCCATCCATGGCCACCACCGCAGGCGGCAACGCGTGTCGTGCCTTATGACTTTGGACCTCGGAGAGAAGAGAAGAGGAGCATGCCACTCAAGCTTCAAGCGTCGACGTCGGCAAGTTGGTCAAACACATTATATGCCTTTATTGCATCTCCAACGGCCTAACGCATAGTGACCACCGTGTCCTCGTCAACCCATTCGTGACCCAAATTTGGGTCGCAAATGCGTCGACACGGACATAGCTCGGTCAGCGCCCGTGTTCGTGCCATTCTCCCTGGGGTGTGTCGACGCTGGCACTGCACACCTCACTACATCACGGTAGGGTTTTAGGCTCTGTTGGACAAGGCGACGCTTAGGCACCGCTTAAGCACGCTTAGGCACTAGGCGATGGACAAACGCCTCGCCTAGGGCATAAGCGGAAGTCTAGGCAGTGTAACAAAGAAATTGTCTTCCACAGTAAGAAATCATGCAATACTTCACGATCGAGTTAGATGGGCATTGTTTTCAAGGTATTTAATAAAATTTTACACATTTACATGTTCTAAATTAATGTTATAATAACCCATATACACACTTGTTGGTATAAACTATGCCCGCCTAGGCTGCGCCTAGGCCGCTTAAGCATCGCCTAGGCACTAGGCGAATGAGCATCGCCTCACTTACGCCTACCGCTTTTTCCAACCTTGGTTTTAGGGAAACATTTTTGTGCCCTCAAATGTATATTATGTGCCCCCAAAACTTTTAAAGGCACAAAAAGTGTGCCAAATTTACTTGCTACTCGGAAAGTATTAAGGTCACTTCAAAAATGTGCCCTCATAGGTATACCTTTTAGGGCACAAATTTGAATGCCCCGAAAAGTTATGAGGGTACATCCAATTTATGCCCTTTTGAGGCACATCCATATATTAGTTTTCAATCACATAACCAGATACAAATTTCAGTTCACATATTGAATCACATAATCACAGTATAGATTTCAGTTTACATCATGAATCACAGTTCAGATTTGAAATTTACATGAATCACAGTACATGAATCACATAATCACAGTTGATTGAATATTTTCAATCACAGTACAGATTTCAAAGATCTTTTCAGTACAATGTAGGATATTTGCAATCTAGAATATATATGTATTTTCATTTCCATGTATAATGACGAACTTTTTCTGATTTCCATGTAGAACAAATGATTGCAGTACACTCTCCTGTTGTTTTGTTCCTTCACATCTTGATCTGACAATATTATGAAGCAATGCATGGAATTCAGAACATATTTGGAAGAAGTACAAGAGAGAACTTTTTTGATTTAATTATAAAACATGTAGGTTTCATTGCATATTTGGATTAGACCATATTTGGAAGAAGTAGAACAGATAACTATTCTGATTTGCATGTAGAACATATACATGTAGGTTTCACTGCATTATGTATGAGCATGTACAAATATGACATGAAATACATTCTTGACAAGCATGAATAAAACATGTAGGTTTCATTGCATTATGGATGAGCATGTACAAACATGACATGAAATACATTCTTGACAAGCATATTTAGAAAAAGACATATTGGAACAAGGGATGGCAGTGAATACCATAATAAGCTGCCAGGCTTCCTATTCATCTAGCTTATTCAGTAGTTTTCTTCTCTTTTGTCCATGTGAAAAAGAATTAAATCAACATATGTAGACAGTAACATTCTTGACAACCATATTTGCAAGTAGTCCTGACAAAATCATTAGAGGTGTCCAGCACGAAATGTTGGCAAAACCATCATTAGTTAACAGTTTGCACCAAATCCATCCTTCATCTATACTAGACAGAAGCATCAGAAGTTTCCAGCACAAAATGTTGGCAAAACCATCAGCAGTTAACTATCGGCACCAAATTCAGCACTCAGCTGTATCAGTAAGTAAACCTTCATTATGCAGAGTATTTTCTCTACAACTGCTCACACACCAAATTCAGCACTCAGCTATATCCGTAAGTAAACCCATCATTCTACAAAGTATTTTCTCTACAACTGCATAGAACAGGCATTCTTGACAAAGTCAACACAAGTTTCTACAGAGTATTGTATCATTGTGAGACATACCTGCTTCAACTCCTTCATTCTGAGACATGTATTGTTTTGCTACACTGACATCTGTTCAACCACTCTTGATCTTCTTTGTTTTCTCTACAACTTCTGAAACACCATCTTTCTCAACCCTAGAACGTTCTTCATCATGTTTCTTCCAGATTTTTTGGTGTACAATTTGTGATTGGGTGACAACATTCATCTACAACATGAACATAACAAGTTACTACTTCATCTAAAGCAGATGTAGTCAACAAGGTTTCAAAGTTTTGAAGAATTTTTACATGAATCCTAGGCCATAGAATGCATGATGCTTGAGCACTCGACATCTTCTTTATCTTTCCTTGTGCACGTGGCAGCATTGTGGATTTCTTCATAACATAGTTCACCAGGACCTCTACATAATCTGGACATGTTTCCTTGTCATCAACATTTGAAACAGCTGATGAAGCTACCAACTCTAGGCTGTTAGGTGATCTCATAGATACTTCCATTCCTCTTTTTAATGCATGTATCTGCATTGTGCCATATGAAAAAAGAATTCATCAAAATCTAGTATGATTCATTATTTCCTATAATTTGATTGTATATTATAAATTTATTACCTCATTTTCCTTGTGAAGTTTACACTTCAGCCTAGCTGCAGAATTTTCGTTTAGCTTCTCTAGTTTCACTTTGTGAACCTAAGCAATGAAACAGTAAAGTCAGTGTCAGTGTCCAATGAAACAGTAAAGTCAGTGTCAGTGTCCAATGAAACAGTAAAGTCAGTGAACCTAAGAAATTAACTAGAAACGCCTGAACAATGAAACAGTAAAGTCAGTGCCAATATTACCTCTTGTGATTGTAGCATGTTCTTAGAAACTTCACCATCACCATCTACTGCCTTTCTTTTTTGTTCTGCAATATCCTCTAGTTTCTTCTTCCTTGGCCTCTTTTTAAAATCACCACTATCTCTTTGATCATCTTCCAGGGTTTCTGTAGATGTCGCTTTCGCATGTTCCTTCACTTTCAATGATGTTGTGTCTTTCTCCTGTTGCTTCAATGACACTGTTGATTTGTCCACCTTGACTACCAAAGCTGGTACTGGCACTGCTTGATCTTCATTTTTGTCTTCTTGGGTATTGATTACTGCTGCTCTTTTTGGCTTCACTAATATTGACAGTGATTGACTATTTGTGACTGCATGATTCACTTCTTGACTGGTACTCCTTGTGGCTGCTTCTTAAGTGTTATTTGGTTGTCCATCATTACTGGCTGAAAATGTTGTAGTTGCTTGTGTGCTCACTTGTTGTTGACTTGTCGATGAAGTCCAACGAGCCGAGGCGCTGAACGAGCCCAGACACCACGCGCTCGCCGGAGATGGTGAGGAGGCCCGCCCGAATGTAAACTCCAGCAAGCGCAGCTGCTGGCTCCACGGTTGGCGCCAACTGTCATCGTGGTGAACAGACAGATGCCATGTGATGGCTTAAGTTGGGGCCGAATGTGCGCTAGAGGATTCGGGGGAGGGTTTGGTTAACAGGGAGAAAGGATTTGGAAAGAATCCGGTATGTATTCCTTAACTTGGCCCTTGGCCAGAGGTAGAAGATGTACAGTACACGATTTCTAGACAGGTGATGCTCTGATCAACGGAACCCCCCGCGCAGGGGTGTGCTCTCTCTCCTTATATAGGGGAGAGGGTGGCTTACAAGGCAAGAAACCCTAATGGAATCTTCGATGAGCTAAGCTACTTTATAAAGCTACTTTGACCCAGCTGGCACCGGTTATGACTTTAAACAGGGAGTGGTGACGTCCTCCGGTATCTTTAGCGTCATCATCTTGCTTTGGCGCCAGGGCTTCGTTGAAAGCTCATGTGCTTCGTTCATCCTCGTCCTTTAGTCCTTGAAGGAATCTTTGACCAACGTGCCGACAGGCTACAATACCCCTGATACCGGTTTGCCGGTACCTTTGCCTCTGGCTCCGGTACCTTCGTACTTAGCCACACAGCCTCTTAGAGCCAGTACTCCGGTATACCCCTCGGGGGATACCGGTTTGTACAACTCCAGTTAGCTGAACTTAACTTAGATACCGGATCACTCTGTGATCCGGCTTAGTGTTACCAAAATATGGCGAACTTGCCATACTCTTGGCCTACCGGGGGCCATCCCCCCGACATCTTTGTTGAGTCCCAGTACTGAGCTTGTCACATTTCTGCTGCAGACAAAATCTTTTAGACAGATGGTGGTATTCTAGGCCGACATCGATGAGTAGCTTGGGGTTTTCAGGTGACAGCTTGGGATCTATGGGCTGGGACATCGTCCTTATGCTCCTAGCCTTTAAGTCTTTTGTTACCTTGTTATGGCTAATAGCATAACTTCTCTTTCGTTGCTTCATGTATTGCCAGGTCAGTGATCTCGGGTAGTAATCCTTTGGTTCTTTGCTCAGTTATGGACTTGTATTACTTCTTTGATTCGCATAGTTAATATTGTGTTACAGATTCTCTCACTGTAGGCTCTTGAGCCCTAGGTTAGAATATATCACATGGATATCTAGATTTTTCAAGCCCTGATCTCGGGAGACCCCACACCTCAACCTGAAGATAATTTTTTTTCTTGGCCACGTCCTCACACTTCTCCAAAGAATGGACATCATCAGTCACTACTGCAGAAATGCTTATAGCCGCCAGATGATTAGTGACGGGCAAAATTATGCATGTCACTAGTTAATATCACCAATGACAGGCACAAATAAACCTGTCACTTGTACACAATATTAGTGACATGCATTAAAAAAAGCTGTCACTGTACATTTTTATGAAGGTACGTTCGGAAGGATTAACATGGTAGCGACAGACTCGTGAAAGAGCCTGTCACTACTATTTTGTGGAGAGCCCATATAAGCAACCCGCTCCTTCTCCTATTTGGGCCGGCCTTACATGGATAATATACTAGCGGGGACTTGAACAAAAAATCAGGTCAGTATTGATCCTGCAGATCCCCAACCGTCGTCGTGCTGCTCTCCGTCCCACACGCCGCGCCGCCAGCCCCTTCAACACCGGCTTAGTTTTCTCCTTTTAGATAAATCTGGAATGTAATTCACTGGATTGAATGGGATACAAGTATAGAACACCTTGATTGAACTTGTAGTTCACTGGATTGAATGGGTAGAGACATACGAATAATTTAGGGGTATTAACCCAGGCTACATGATGATTACATTCTGCATCTGCATGAACTTCTTATGTTACTTAAATGATTTTGTGAGTATCTTCTGGTCGTTTCTAAGAACTCTTGATGCATCGCTGTACCAGAACTTATATTCACAGCGTGAGATCGAAAAGTAGCCAAGATGGTGAATGTACAGAGGGTGCAGCCCAGGAGTATTTACAAAGGGCCTAGCACAGAAGGAACATTACAATATTTCTGAATTGTCGTAGTAAAAAGAACAAAATGTGTTTGTTTTGCTAGCATCATTCACTTGCGTACTCATAAATAATGAGTACATGCAGTCCCATTTTCTGGAAGAGGCAATCTTAAGACTTTTGCCTCCAAAAGATACTTTTTGTTAAAATACACCTTAGAGATCATATCATAATGAAATTTCAACTAAAAGAGCTCTGGCATGTGGATGTGCAGGCCAGTTAGTGACAACTGACAATTCGCCACTGCTTTATGCATATTTGTTATTGTGTGTAAATCAGATATGACTTTGCGTTAGTATAGTTAATGCTCCGATTTATCTTTTCTTTGACAAAGTTGATCTTATCGTGTGCCATGCAATGAACAGAAACTTCCATCTCACCCATATTATCTCTTTTTTAAGCCATGATTACACTGGTAGAAAAACAGGCTTCCGGGAAGCTCCATTAGTCGCGAAGCTATAGAAACCGCGACTAATGGGGTCTTTAGTCGCGGTTCGTGTGGCGAACCGCGACCAAAGGCTGGGCCCGGGCGCACGGTGGCCAGCTGGTGCACGTGGGGGCTTTAGTCGCGGTTGGCCAGGCCAACCGCGACTAAAGGTGCCTGAAGGCTTTTAGTCGCGGTTGGCTGGGCCAACCGGGACTAAAGCCCCTCTCCTATATATACCCATCCGACGAGCCAACACTTAGCCATTTGGAGCCATTCTCTTCACAAACTTCACAAGTGAGTGTTAGGTTTGCTTTTGGTTCCTCTTATGCACATAAGGTGTTTGATGAAATGCCCCAAGAGCATGAAACAAACATGATATGAAGTGTTGGAGCCACACTTGAGCTTTCTCATTTATTTTTTCCTACTCGATCGCGGTTAGCAACTTGAACCTTTGATGTGTCATTGATAAAATATGCATGTGTGTAGTTCATTGTTTAATTTATATTGTTTGTAGCTAGTTAGTTTAACAAATGCATGATGGTTAATTATATATTTTATATTATAATAATGCGGATGAATCGGCAATGGATGTACGGTAACCGACTCTCCGGCGAGTTCAGTACGGGTTTGAAAGATTTCCTCGTAGTGGCTAATGCGAACAAGCAGGGGGGTTTTGTTATCTGTCCATGTGTTAACTCTAAGAATCAGAAGGGTTACTCTTTCTCAAGAGATGTTCACATGCACCTGCTTCGGCACGGTTTCATGCCAAGCTATAATTGTTGGACCAAGCATGGAGAAAGAGGGGTTATAATGGAAGAAGATGAAGAAGGGGATGATTTCATCGATGAAAGCTATCTTGCTCATTTCGGTGATACTTTCATGGAGGATGCTGAAGGTGAAGGGGAAGGTGAAGAAGAGGCACGTGATGACCCCGTTGATGATCTTGGTCGGACCATTGCTGATGCACGGAGACGCTGCGAGACTGAAAAGGAGAGGGAGAATTTGGATCGCATGTTAGAGGATCACAGGAAGGCGCTGTACCCCGGATGCGATGATGGTCTGAAAAAGCTGGGCTGCACACCTGGATTTGCTGAAATGGAAGGCACGAGCAGGTGTAGCTGACTCGGCATTTGAAAACTTGCTGAAAATGTTGAAGAATATGTTTCCAAAGAATAACGAGTTGCCCGCCGAGTACGTACGAAGCAAAGAAGGTTGTCCGCCCTCTAGGTTTAGAGGTTACGAAGATACATGCATGCATCAACGATCGCATCCTCTACCGCGGTGAATACGAGAATTTGAATGAATGCCCGGTATGCACTCGCATTGCGTTATAAAATCGGAGGCGATGACCCCGGTGACGATGTTGAGGGCCGAAACCCGGGAAGAGGGTTCCCGCCAAGGTGATGTGGTATGCTCCTATAATACCACGGTTGAAACGTCCGTTCGGGAACAAAGAGCATGCCAAGTTGTTGCGATGGCACAAAGAGGACCGTAAGTCGGACGGGAGTTGAGACACCCCGCAGATGGAACGCAATGGAGAAAGATCGACGGAGAGTTCAAAGATTTTGCAGCTGACGCAAGGAACATAAGATTTGGTCTAAGTACGGATGGCATGAATCCTTTTGGCGAGCAGAGCTCCAGCCATAGCACTCGGCCCGTGACTCTATGCATCTACAACCTTCCTCCTTGGTTGTGCATGAAGCGGAAGTTCATTATGATGCCGGTGCTCATCCAAGGTCCGAAGCAACCCGGCAACGACATCGATGTGTACCTAAGGCCATTAGTTGATGAACTTTTACAGCTGTGGGGCAGACCTGGTGTCCGTGTGTGGGATGAGCACAAAGAAGAGGAATTTGACCTACGAGCGTTGCTTTTCGTAACCATCAACGATTGGCCTGCTCTTAGTAACCTTTCGGGACCTGTCAAATAAGGGATACAATGCATGCACGCACTGCTTACATGAGACCGAAAGTGTACATTTGCCAAATTGTAAGAAGAACGTGTACCTTGGGCATCGTCGATTTCTTCCGAAAGGTCATCCGAGTAAGAAAGAAAGGCAAGCATTACAACGGCAAGGCAGATCACCGGCCGAAGCCTGCGGAACACACCGGTGCTGAGGTATTTGATATGGTCAAGGATTTGAAAGTCATCTTTGGAAAGGGTCCTGGCGGACAATCGGTTCCGAAGGGAGCCGACGGGCACGCAGCCATGTGGAAGAAGAAATCTATATTCCGGGAGCTAGAATATTGGAAAGTCCTAGAAGTCCGCTCCGCAATCGACGTGATGCACGTTACGAAGAATATTTGCGTGAACCTCCTAAGCTTCTTGGGCGTGTATGGGAAGTCAAATGATACAAAGGAAGCACGGCGAGACCAAGCAAAGTTTGAAAGACCACGATGACCGGCATCCGGAACGGTTTCAAGGTCGTGCCGGCTACGCTCCGACCAAAGAAGAGAAGGTCATCTTTTTTGAATGCCTGAGCGAGTATGAAGGTCCCGTCTGGATTCTCGTCCAATATAAAGGGAATAATAAACATGGCGGAGAAAAAGTTCCAAAACCCGAAGTCTCACGACCGCCACGTGATTATGACGCAATTGCTTCCGATTGCTTTGAGGGGCTCCTGCCGGAAAATGTTCGAGTAGCCATTGTGAAGCTATGTGCATTCCTCAATGCAATCTCTCGGAAGGTAATCAATCCAGAAGTTCTACCACGGTTACGTAACGATGTGATCCAATGTCTTGTCGGTTTCGAGTTGGTGTTCCCGCCATCCTTCTTCAATATTATGACGCACCTCCTGGTTCACCTAGTCGATGAGATTTCCATTCTCGGTCCTGTATTTCTACACAATATGTTCCCCTTCGAGAGGTTCATGGGAATATTAAAGAAATATGTTCGTAACCGTGCTAGGCCAGAAGGAAGCATCGCCAAGGGCTATGGAAATGAGGAGGTAATTGAGTTTTGTGTTGACTTTGTTCCTGACCTTAAGCCGATTGGTCTTCCTCGATCGCGGCACGAGGGGAGACTAAGTGGAAAAGGCACGATCGGAAGGAAATCAACGATATGTATGGACGTCCATTCTCTGACTGAAGCACACCACACAGTTCTGACCAATTCCAGCTTGGTGGCTCCGTAATTTGAGAAACACAAGAATATTTTACGCTCGGACAACCCTAGGAAGCCTCGAATCCCGGATTAGGAAGGCCCACATGGAGACTTTCGGCAGTTGGTTGAGAAAACATTTAATGAGTGACGAACATGTTGTAGATCAGTTGTACATGTTGGCCAAGACACCATCTTCGACTATAACGACTTTCCAAGGGTACGATATAAATGGGAATACATTTTACACGATCGCCCAAGATAAAAAGAGCACCAACCAAAATAGTGGTGTCCGCTTTGATGCAGACAACCGAGAATGGGCAAAAGGTCACATATTATGGTTACATAGAGGAGATATGGGAACTTGACTATGGACCCTCCTTTAGGGTCCCTTTGTTCCGGTGCAAATGGTTCAAGCTAACAGGAGGTGGGGTAAAGGTGGACCAGCAATACGGAATGACAATGGTGGATTTCAACAATCTTGGTTACCTTGACGAACCATTCGTCCTAGCGAAAGATGTCGCTCGGGTTTTCTATGTGAAGGACATGAGTAGCAAACCGAGGAAACGGAAAGATAAGAAAACGATCAGTACATCATGCGATGATCCAAAGCGCCACATTGTTCTTTCGGGGAAAAGAAACATCGTGGGAGTGGAGGACAAGACAGACATGTCGAGAAGATTATAATATGTTTGCTGAAATTCCGCCCTTCAAAGTGAACACCGACCCAAGCATTAAGTTAAATGATGAGGATGCTCCATGGATACGGCACAATCGTAAGCAAGCGGGGACACAAGGAAAGAAATGATGTGTAATAATTTATTGTACCAAACTTTGTTGAATGGATCATGTGAATTATATTACCCGTGATGTGTTTGGTGTCCATTTTCGAATGATTCAATTGACTCGAGATAGCACTGATGATACATGAAATTTGGAGTGATTCAGTCATACTCCTGCATACAGGAAATTTGGAGTGACTAAGTCATACTCCCGCATACATGAAATTTGGAGTGACTAAGTCATACTCCCGCATACAGGAAATTTGGAGTGACTAAGTCATACTCCCGCATACATGAAATTTGGAGTGATTTAGTCATACTCCTGCCTAGGCGTATAATATGCATACTCGTAGTCTTCATAGCCGCCGCCGTTGTACCGGTAGTCGTCGCCTTCTAAGTTGCCGGCGTCGTCGTCGCTGTCGTCGTCGCTATCATCGGGCGGCGCTCGTGGCTCGAATCGAGGGTAGCGCAGGCGGGGGATATCGCCGGCCGTGATGTAGTCCATGACGCTCTGCGAGTCCGGCCGTACCACCATAGCCGACGGCCGGCCTCGTGGAAGTTTCCGGGAGGCGGACCGTCCTCCTCATACTCGGCGAGCGCCCTCTCACGCCGATTGATGAAGAAGGCGTCCCAAGTATGCTGGTTATCGGGATGCCGGCGGGGATTCATCCGCTGCTCCGGCGTGAGGTCGAGGTAGTAGTGGTTTGTGATGGCCGCCCGGCGCGCGGCACCCCGAGGGACGGGAGGGACCGGCACGCCGCCGGCGCTTAGGCTCCAGCCGGCAGGGACGCGATAGCCCGGTGGGCAAGGGTAGTTCGAGGCGCAAAGCTCCTCCACCTGCTGGTAGGTTAGAGTGGGTGCGGTGGAAGCCATGAGAGAGTGATGAGAGATTGTAGAGATGTGATAATGCTGGCCAAGCCGGGCTACCTATATGTAGTGACAAATGGCGGGAAAAATGGGAGCGGGAAGACAGGAGGCGGGAAGAAATAGGCGGGAAGAAAGTGGCGGGAAGAAAGAGGCGGGAAGAAAGTGGCGGGAAGAAAGTGGCGGGAAGAATTTTTCTGATTTTTTTGATATATTATTTGTATTTTTAAGAATTTGAATTGAATTAGTTTTATTTTTTTGATATATTATTTGTATTTTTAAGAATTTGAATTGAATTAGTTTTATTTTTCTGATTTTTTGGATATATTATTTGTATTTTTAAGAATTTGAATTGAATTAGTTTTATTTTTATGATTTTTTGATATATTATTTGTATTTTTATCATTTTGAATTGAATTAGTTTTATTTTTCTAAATTTATTGATATATTATTTGTATTTTTAACATTTTGAATTGAATTAGTTTTATTTTTCTGAATTTTTTGATATATTATTTGTATTTTTAACATTTTGAATTGAATTAGTTTTATTTTTCTCGTATTTATTGATATATTATATGTATTATATGATTTTCAAAAAAGAAAAGTATTTTCAAAAAAGACCTTTAGTCGCGGTTGGCCTGGCCAACCGCGACTAAAGGTCCTTATGCGCGGGAAATTAAAAACCCGGCGAACCCTTTAGTCGCGGTTGGGGTCGCCAACCGCGACTAAAGGTACCCCTTTAGTCGCGGTTGGGCTCCCCAACCGCGACTAAAGGTCCCTCCCTATAAATACGCGCGGGGCGCGCAGGCGGTTCACTTCTTCCTCCTCGAACCGTCGTCCTCACAGGCTGCCGCCACTGCGATCTCTCCTCTTCATCGCCGTCAGGCTGCCGCCGCTGCGCCCTCGACGACGCTGCCAACGCCGCCCGTGACCGCCGCCGCGCCCTCCTCTCCCGTACGTCGTCTCGCCGCGCCGCCGTCTATTTCCGCCGTCCGCCGTGTGACCGCGCCGCCGCGCCCGTACGTGTGTGTCCCAACGATCCCGCGCCGCCGCACCCGTGACCGCCGCCGCACCCGTGACCGCCGACGCACCCGCACCGCCCGTGACCGCCGCCGCGTCTGCACGGCCCGCACCGCCGCCGCACCCGGCCGTGACCGCCGCGCACGCACCGCGCGCCGCCGCGCCGCGTGCATGACGAGAGGGAGAAAGAGAGAGGAGGGAGAGAGGAGACCGGCCGGGGGCCCAACTTTTTTTTCTTCTTGTTAATTAACAAAAAAAGTACAAACAAAAATAAAATTAACAAAAAAAAAACAATGTTACATGCTTATAAAGGGCTGTCCCAACTTTTTTTTTTCTTTTTTAGTTTTTTTTTCTTGTAAATATGTGTGTACTAAAATTTCACTTAAAAAGGAACTAATTAAAATTTGACTTAAAAAACTAAATAATTGATACTTAAAATTTACTAAATAATTGAGACTTAAAATTTTGAGACTTAAAAAACTAAAAGAAGACTTAAAATTTGAGACTTAAAATTTGAGACTTAAAAATTTGAGACTTAAAATTTGAGACTTAAAATTTGAGACTTAAAATTTGAGACTTAAAATTAACTAAATAATTTGAGACCACCGGCGCCACACAGACAGGGGGAGAGGGAGGTCGGCGGCCGGCCGGGGGCGCGCGCCACACACGCACACATGCAATAGCTAGGGCGGCGCCCGCCGGCGCCCCGGCCCCTCCAATCTCTCCCGGCGCACACACGCGCTCTTCCGCGACACCCTCTCCCACCCCTTCCAGCTCGCCGGCCCCCTCCTTTTGGCACCGCCCTTGCGCCACCGCCACCGCCCCCCTTCTGCACTTAATTAATTTGTTTTTACTACATATTTTCAGGACTGACATATGGCGGACGATAGAGCTGACCCAATTATGGACAACTATGATCCGGACGCTGAAGAACATATCTTCGGCATCATAAAAGGCGATGTTCTATATGTGCCGACCGGACAAGAAGAAGATGATATCGATTCTTATCTGAACCTTGAGGGTGAAGATGAAGGGCGCCGTCAGCAAGATGGTGCCGAAGAAACGTCGATAAACGACGATCTTCAATTGGAAGTAGCAACCACCTCCGGCGCCGAGGTATATATATATACATTGAGCCTCTGGTGATACAAACTAACTGATTTGAATAAATATGTGTGTACTAACGCGCGCGCCTCTCTTTCTTATTTTAGCCCTCGGCCGGATCATCGAAACAATCGAGTACGTCGTCGTCAAAGCGTGGCGCAACCAAGACGATGAAAGCAGGAGAAACATGCACCATCGATGTTGTCGAGGAAGCAACCGGCAGGCCGCTGGAGCCCAGCAAGAACGCCACCAAGTTTATCAGCCAATGCGGAGCTGTTGTTAGAGACAACGTCTCGATCACCGTCCAGGAGTGGAATGAGCCAAAGAAGGCACGTGTTGGTTTCACTTTTATCGATAAGAGAACAAAAAAAGATTGCTTCAAAAAGCTTATGGAACATTTCGTTCTACCTCCGGAATACCGCAAATACGATGAGGAGGGTAACAAGATTGCGGAAAACAAGGAGAGGTGCAAGCTAGTCAAACAGTTCGCTCTTTCTAAGATGTCCAACGCATTCCGGAAATACAAGCAAAATCTAGCCCATGACTTTGTCAAGCAGGGCAAGACTCCGGATTTCAAAGGACAATATAAGAAACTGCAACATGATTGGCCAGAATTTGTGAAGCAAAAGAAATCGGAGCAGTTCCTTGAAATATCGAAAAAAATAAGGATAATACGGCCAAGAAGGAGTACAATCATAAAATGGGGCCAGGAGGGTATCGCTTTTGGCAGCCTAGGTGGGAGAAGATGGAGAACGAGCTGATGACGCGAGGAATCCGTCCAGGTACGGAGGGATGGGACCCAAGGGCCAAAAGCTGGTGGTACGGGCATGGGGGATCGCTGAACCCGGAGACAGGGAGTGTGTTTACCGGGGCAAAATAATTACACCCACCCAAAAGCTTATTGAGGCAATGAGGGATGCTCAAGAGTGGAGGATCAAGTTCAACGAGAGAACGACGCCCGACAAAAGCCCTCGGGAATCCCGAACACGGAGGACGTGTACGAGGCATGGGGCACATTCCGTGGAAAATAGGGTTCCCCGAACGATGACCCGTACGGTTACGTAGCCGTAAGAGAAAGATGGATCGGGAAGCAGATGTTGTGGCGCGGTTGGCATCGGAAATGGATGTCATGAAGAAAACCGTGAGTGTACTAGTAGTCGAAAGAGATGCAGCTCGGGCGCAGCATGAAGATCATCCATTGGATCTCGGAAGCGGCCAGCAGCGGAGAAGCAGCGTGGCTTCCACGGAGGCCCCATCGGCCGGTACACCGACGATCGAAATTACTCGCACCGGAGCCTCCGGTGGTCGAAATTACTGCACCGGAGCCTCCTCGCTACCCCGTGGACGATATAAAGGAGATGAAAGCATGTCATCCGTATTATCCTATCGGGAACATGTCCATGAAGGTAGCCATCGGCGATGCTTTACCACTCGGAGCACTCCACCACAACAACCCCATTCAAGATGGCTATGCTCGTGTCACGGTGGAGGACATAGTCCAAGGGTTTGAGGACCTGGACATTGACATTGCTACACCTGAAGGGGCGACAAGACTTGGAGATGTCAAGCGCCGCTTCATTCTATGGCAGAAGAAGTTTATCAAGTTTCCGGGCGAGGCGCCAACAAGTCCACCCCCTACGGTGGTGGTGGTGGCGGCGGTGGCGGTGGTGGTGGTGGTGCTTCACCTACACTTCCTTCACGAGGGCCGACGCCGCCCCCAATTCACCTCCGGCGGGTAAGCAGCCGCCGCCCCTAGTCCGCCCGGGCGGGTAAGCGACGCCGCCCCCAATCCACCTCCCGGCGAAGAAGCGAGCAGCAGTCCTGGATTATTAACCCGGACCCTTACGTACCTAAGAAAACAAAGGTACCGGAGGTATCACTGAAGCCTCTCCCCATGAGGCCTTGGGAATGTAGTGCCGAGGAAGTCGAGGCGGGCGTGATACGTCTCCGACGTATCGATAATTTCTTATGTTCCATGCCACATTATTGATGTTATCTACATGTTTTATGCACACTTTATGTCATATTCGTGCATTTTCTGGAACTAACCTATTAACAAGATGCCGAAGTGCCGATTCTTGTTTCTGCTGTTTTTGGTTTCGAAATCCTAGTAAGGAAATATTCTCGGAATTGGACGAAATCAAAGCCCGGGGGCCTATTTTTCCACGAAGCTTCCGGAAGTCCGAAGACGAGACGAAGAGGGGCCACGGGGTGGCCAAACCCTAGGGCGGCGCGGCCCCACCCCTGGCCGCGCCGGCCTATGGTGTGGGCCCCCGTGCCGCCTCTTGACTTGCCCTTCCGCCTACTTAAAGCCTCCGTGACGAAACCCCCAGCACCGAGAGCCACGATACGGAAAACCTTCCGGAGACGCCGTCGCCGCCGATCCCATCTCGGGGATCCAGAGATCGCCTCCGGCACCCTGCCGGAGAGGGGAATCATCCCCGGAGGACTCTACGCCGCCATGGTCGCCTCCGGTGTGATGTGTGAGTAGTCTACCCCTGGACTATGGGTCCATAGCAGTAGCTAGATGGTTGTCTTCTCCCCATTGTGCTATCATTGTCGGATCTTGTGAGCTGCCTAACATGATCAAGATCATCTATCTGTAATTCTATATGTTGCGTTTGTTGGGATCCGATGAATAGAGAATACTTGTTATGTTGATAATCAAAGTTATGCTTATGTGTTGTTTATGATCTTGCATGCTCTCCGTTACTAGTAGATTCTCTGGCCAAGTAGATGCTTGTAACTCCAAGAGGGAGTACTTATGCTCGATAGTGGGTTCATGCCTGCATTGACACCTGGGAGAGTGACAGAAAGTTCTAAGGTTGTGTTGTGCTGTTGCCACTAGGGATAAAACATTGATGCTATGTCTAAGGATGTAGTTGTTGATTACATTACGCACCATACTTAATGCAATTGTCTGTTGCTTGCAACTTAATACTGGAGGGGGTTCGGATGATAACCTCAAAGGTGGACTTTTTAGGCATAGATGCGGTTGGATGGCGGTCTATGTACTTTGTCGTAATGCCCAATTAAATCTCACTATACTCATCATGATATGTATGTGCATTGTCATGCTCTCTTTATTTGTCAATTGCCCAACTCGTAATTTGTTCACCCAACATGCTCGTTCGTCTTATGGGAGAGACACCTCTAGTGAACTGTGGACCCCGGTCCAATTCTCTTTACTCGAAATACAAATCTATCGCAATACTTGTTTTACTGTTTTCTCTGCAAACAATCATCTTCCACACAATACGGTTAATCCTTTGTTACAGCAAGCCGGTGAGATTGACAACCTCACTGTTTCGTTGGGGCAATGTACTTTGGTTGTGTTGTGCAGGTTCCACGTTGGCGCCGGAATCCCTGGTGTTGCGCCGCACTACATCTCGCCGCCATCAACCTTCAACGTGCTTCTTGACTCCTACTAGTCCGATTAAACCTTGGTTTCTTACTGAGGGAAACTTGCCGTCGTGCGCATCACACCTTCCTCTTGGGGTTCCCAACGGACGCGTGTCGAACGAAAAGACAATACGTCAATCACGCGCATCGTGGCGCGGCTGCTGATTTAGAGAAATGGAAGGCGAGCTGCAAGAAGAAAAGAGAGCCCGAGCCCAAGCCGTATTTTCCGATGAGCAAAAGAAGTGGGCTAAGTCATTTTTGAACACACCGTCCCAAGCCGCAAAGAATCCGCTCGACGACTATGCACGTGAACTAAAGAATCAGGCACGCATATTCAAGGAGAAGAGAGAGCGGGAGGAGGCCGATAAAGCGGAATTACAAAGCGCACAAAGCGGGAAACGAGTTGTTGCCCAGCTCGGGGAACAAAGTAAACAATCGATTGCCCCGCTTATAGTGACAGCCGCCGGTCCGGATGCCCCCGAAATCATAGAAGCCGCGGCAGCACAGGGATTGAGTGTAACGAGTGCCGGAGAACAAGCGGCCAACTTAGGTATTACTCTTCGTGAACTCGTTAGGCCTTGATGAGGCGCCAGGTGCAGGAGGTAGTACTTACATATGTGAAGAATGGGCCTCTCGTCGAGCCTGCGCAGGAAGAGGATCTACCTCCACAAATGAGAGGTCTGCTGAAATGGTACAAGGGTTACATAAAAAATAAAAACGCCAAAGAATATATTTTTGCGGAAGTTGGATATGAGCATCACTTCAAACAGTACTCTGTACAAATTCATCCGAGTGAATTGTTCCAGCTTTTCAATCTGCGCGAGCTCGACAAATCTATCATCGGTTGCTACGTTCGTAAGTGATTTATTTCTACCCCATCTCGTTCATATTGCCTCGCACAATATATATGTCCTAACTATATTGTTGTGTCCGCTATTATATATGCAGATTGAAGATTAAGGAATGCGTAGTAAGGAACATCCATGATGTTGGGTTCATTGACCCACACATCGTTAATGGATATACGTTACGACATCACCCCACCGACGTGGAGGCGGACTCGTGGCGGTTTCTTAAAAAGCAAGCAACTCAAAAGTGATATTCTATTTCCTTACCATTTTGGGTGAGTGTTTATGTCTTGAGCACATTCTCTTTTGTTTACTCCATGCATGGTATGTGGCCGGCTAATCGATGAGTTATGCATGACGTATCGTGCATGTATTTTGTCCGTCGAGTTCCACTCGGATTCTCGCTAGTAATTAAATATGACAAATCAGAATGTCTCATCCACGACTCTCCGAATATGGATGCGGCGACTTGGGCCGACATGAGAAAAATGATTCAAAAGTAATTGTTTTCATTCATTTGCGCTCTATATCGATCGGCCTATTTCGTTCATTTCCTAATTAAGCTTCAAGTAATTAACTAATAACTCTCTTGTTCATTTAATTTTCTTTGCCTCGTAGGGTTTGGAGACGGTTCTCGGATACAAAGGTCGGTGAATTCAAAAAATAGCTACATTTCATGCGGTCAAAGGCTAAGAATGGTGGCGATATTCAGCCACCGGGGACCAATCTATGTGGATACTATGTTCGTGAGATGATCCGGAGATACACCACCGAGCGCGTTCCGAGTGATACCAATGCTCGGAGGAATAACCTCCGGATGATGCTTAGTCCGAAGCTCGCTTCCGACCACTTCAAGAGGAACTAGCTGGATGGTTCAGGAGGGAAGTCCTCGATCCTAAAGGAGAACACCATTACGAGGACGTAGAACTATACATGCATTAAATTATGTATGGAAACTTGTTCAAACTTGTATATGGTCATCCGATGATATTGAATATATATTGTATATTCCTCTTGAATTCTTTTTGGTTCTAATTTCAAATTTGTTTGAAATTGTAGATTCATATGCATGCATGTATGTAGTACCGTAGAATATGTGAAACTCCTTCAAAATTACAATAAAGCACAAAAGAAATAAAAAAATACAAATTAAACAGAAAACAGGTTTAGGGGGGGGGAGGTTTAGGGGGGGCCTAAAACCATAAACCTGCGGCGGCCTTTAGTCGCGGTTGGCCAGAAGAACCGCGACTAAAGGGCCTCCGCCCCGATGGTCGCCTGGCGCCCACGTGGACGGGCCTTTAGTCGCGGTTCGTAAGCAACCGTGACTAAAGGGGGGGGGGGGCTTTAGTCGCGCTACTTTGGTCGCGGTTGCGCAACTGCGACTAATGGCAGTTGCGAACCGCGACCAAAGGCCCTTTTTCCACCAGTGTTATGTACATGTCCAAAGCCGCACTTCAGCTATTTACACATATCTATCACATGATCAATTTATAAGGTGATTAGCAAACTATAACTAAAGGATATAGCTTGTGATCTTGTATGTTTTGTCCATCAGTCTTGCTGGAAATAACTGACTGCTTGCATTTTAACATTGTAAAGGTTTCAGATTGTAAAGGCTTCAATTTTGGTGCTGGTGAAAGGTTATTGACGTCTCCTGAACCTTTGCTGGAGGTAATATTTCAGCCGGATGGTACTAATGTGATCTGTCTCCGATCAACAAATTCCAATGATTAAGACGTGGTAGTCTGGAGGATTTAACAACACATCCAGATGTACTATCATAGGTCCACATGCAAGGTTTGGTGGGGTTCCGGTGCTCCGGCGGTCGTTATCCCCCTCCTCCCCCCAAAACAGCGGAACGCGTGCCCCGGCGGGTCTACCCCCTAGATTTCTCCGCGCGAGGGTGCACCAATGTAACTTTTCATTCTTTTAGGTTTGTTTAGTACATATACACATGGAGAACCAATATTGGGACCCTTTGGCACATATACCCGCAGCTAGAGCCATTATCACACGATCGACGGTGTGCCTGATCTACTGGTGAGGGTTAGGTGTAGGGTTAGGGCTAGGGTTTAGGGGATCTTTAAGGCTTTGGTGCGACATGTTCCTGTAATACACATGCTTTCGTTGAATTTAATATGGCATTCCGCGTACTAATTGCTATATTGTACCTTGTACCTGCTTGCTACTACGTATTTCATAGAAAACGAAATTAATTTTTTTAGTACCAAAATTCTTACCAGTGACAGGCATAATAATGGGCCAGTCACTAGTGACAGGCAGTACCAGTGACTGTCACTAATGAGCAAATTGTACCTGTCACTAGTGAGTGTTTCTGCAGTAGTGAGTCTTCCTGTTCTTGCTGGTGCATAATTTAGAGCAACTCTAACAGACCCGTAAATCACGCCGAAACTGTATTTTTTTGGCGGATTTACGGGTTCAGGTTGAAAGTGACGCAAAACAGAGACTGGACTCGCTGCCCGGCCCGAAAAACTTTTTCAGGTGCCCGAGATAAAAGTCATGTATTTTCGTTGGCTATAGTGATCAGCACAAGGGGTACTGCTGTTATGATCCCCGCACGCAGAAAAAATGCATCTCAAGACATGTCACATTTGATGAAACACGATTTGCCTCGCTACCCCATGCGCCTCTTCTCGGGGAGAGATACACATATGCACGATGACAGCTTTGCCACCGCCCACTCTATGTGCTCCGATTAGCGTTCCGACGCCTGGCAGTGCACACGGCTCAGATTCGGTTGACCACGCCCACATCCGCTTCAGACATAAAGGACCATTGAGGTCCGGCCCGAACTTTTTTACAGTCGATCCCTATTAATACAGATCGAAGGGCGGTTTACAGACCCAAAACTAAACGGATTTTTCGCTGCCGTCCGTACAATCGCCTCCAGCGCCGCCATCCGTACAACCGCCTCTAGCTGCCGAATTCTGGCTATTTTGCTGAAATTATGCACCGCCGGTCAAACATCCTGTCAGCCTGCTCCAATTCCAACCATGTCTTTGTCAATTCCCTGTGAATCTTCTCGATATAGACTAATTCCAGCGAGCGGCACGGTGCGCGCAAGCAGCACAGGGAATGCATACACGTGCAGATTCTAGCGAGCGGCGCGACGCACGCGAGCTAGTCTTACATGAGAGCTAGCTAGCTCTAACTCTCCCGATTGATTCACAAATATCCAATTGATTCCATACCTCGCTAGCTAGCTAGCTAGTTGGGTGGTGCTACTATTCCGATTAAGCTTGCTAGCTAGGTGGCGGCATGTGTTGAGGCGCGGGCGGTGGGCTCTTGGGCATGGGGAGGCCCAGCCAGGGCGCGGGCGGCGACCGCGCGGGGACACCTAGGCAGCGGCGCGGACAGTTCTCATGAAGAAGATGTTGACTTTCCAAATATTCCATTTTTCAGTTTTAGTTTACAGCGTCTGTTTTGCGCCAGTCGTTCGACCCGTAAACATGTTTTCTCAAGTTTTTCGTTTTACACTTTTACGAGCTATGCTAGAGATGCTCTTAGGAAAAGATATTCCTGCTGCTGCGCCTTCTGGTTGCTTCGTCAATCTCAGTATTTGCTTCTGCCTTCCTAATCCTTTCTTGAGCTTCCAACTTCTCCTTAACTTCGTCCACATTGTCCTCGAGAATATTCCGAACTGTAGTACCAGCAAACATTGTCGATAGAGGGTTGACATGAAGCCCTAGGATTGTAGGAACGACGGTTTTCTCTAGCACTGCGTTTTCCTTATCAAATACGAGCCAACTTTAGCAGAAAAATCATGCACAACACGCTAAGAAAAAAAATGTTAAGACTGGCACCAGGAACATTCTCTAGCATATAACACGGTAAGAAAAAAAAATGCATTGTCACTACTGTCTCCATGTACGGCGATATAGAGAAAGCGATAGAGAAGTGACATCTCGACAGGGCACCGGAGATCATCTAGCTACGTCTTAGCTCGCCAACAACCACGGCGACGGCAAGAGGCCGAGAGCCTTCGATAATCGATTCCATGGCTCCGGAAGAAAACACCGCCGCTGGGGATCGGCGACGGCGCCGTCGTGTGCTACTGTTCCCGCTCCCGTACCAAGGCCACATGAGCCCCATGTTCCATCTCGCCGGCCTCCTCCACGCGCGCGGCTTCGCGGTCACCGTCTTCCACACAGTGACACAGACTCCAACGCGCCCGACCCGTCCAGCCACCCTGAGTACGACTTCGTGGCCGAATCCATGGCACTCGATGGATCTTCAAGCGTCAACATCGGCAAGTTGGTCAGTCACATTCTGTGCCTTTAGCTGCGCTGTGCAAGGGATAGTGTGTGCACCAAATTTGATCTTCTTGTACGCATATCTGTTCTCGCTTCCTAACTTGCAACTACACTGTTGTGAATAATAAAAAGTCTAAAAAGAGAAAAGACCATTGATAGCTTGATGCACAATTCATGCGCCATGCAAGGGATTGTGCGTTTGCAGTTTCCCGACACACTTATTCATGCGGTTTCTTTTTCTGGTCAGCACGAGCGCAAGCTGGCTATAGTGCTAAATATCATATGTAGTATCATGCATATGATACATGTGTATAATATTATTCATATAGTGGATAGTATCATGGAGTTATCTATATGCGCTATATTTTTATTGCTTCAGGTTATCTATATGCGCTATATTTTTATTGCTTCATACGCTATGTGTTGTTCTTGGAGCGTCTTTATTTTTTGTTTTGTTTTGTTTTTGTTTTGTTTTCTGTAGAATATGTTGGATCCCTGCATATTTGTTTTGGACAAAGACCCGCTCCATTTTTATTGCATAGAACGCTCTAGTTTTCGTTGTTATTGTGCTGTGAGTGTTCTAGTTTTCTAGTACTGCGTTTAACTCTTGTTCTTTCACTTGAATTTTGTTCAGAGCTCGTTACTATTCTTTATTTATGTATGATTAGCTCTCTGGTCTATATTGTATTTCATCTCTGAGAGCTATTTCAAATAAGTTGATTGGTGTTGAATACGAGTAAAATATCTCATGACTATAGTGATGCAAAAAGAAGCTTGTCTAGACTGTGGTATAGACAAGGTCATGTCATGTTGGATGTTATTCTTTCCATATGCTTAGTGTTTATTATTGTAGCATGACTTATTTTAAATGGCTGAGAGTGTATAATGTGTTATTTACCATCATAAAAGCATAAATTGTGGTATTCTCCTTTGATACTTTATTGAGTTGACTTGGCGCATTCTTATAGCATTCTTATACCATGTTATGACTATAACCAGTCCACTAAAGCCTCTATGGTCATTTAGTTTTTGACTTATAATATCACTTTATGCTTTGATTGATAATGTTTTGTCGCTATGCATAATTATGGTCATTATTTCTCTCTTAGTTGGTCGCTCCCAGTCTTTTGCTAGCCTTCGCATGTGCTGAGTATGAACTCTACTCGTGCATCCAACCACCAATAACCATAGTTCTCCAATTGTGTCCACCATATCTACCTACTAGATTTATTGCTATTCCAAGTATATTCATCATGTTTTTATTTATCTTCCAAATTAAATTTTGGCATGAGAAAATTAGTCAGTAAAGCTCTGACGAACTTGATGGCACATTTACTTTTCTTGCACTTAATAAACTTGATCATTGTGACTATCTTATGAAGTTTATATGTTTGCAAATTGCAAGTTGGGAGTTAGCATAACCATGTTTTCACGGGGAACACTTTCAACATTACACTTATTCATATTTAGTTGATGTCATGTTCTTTTTTTTTATGGATGCCTAGAAGTGCGAAATAAAATGGAAACTTGTAAGTCCATGGAGTCTGTATATGAGTTAGAGAAACGCCTAGGCCGCTAATCTAAGCCAGGCATCATTCACGGTGGAAATTTACAGCGAACCATAGTGAGCATTCTATGAAACATTTTCAATAAAAAGCTATACCCCTAGTAAAAACAAATTGTTGAGATGCTCATTGTACGTTTGTCTTGTCATTTTGGCATGGGATTGCTCCTACAAGAGTACTTCCATATCATCGGGCAAGAGGTACCCCATTGGCACAAATATAATACAGAAATATATTATACAGAAATATGCATATATAGTATAAATAGAATGTACATTGCACAAATATAATATAGACATCATCATCACATTACTTAGAGCCCGATCGAGATACATATATAGTGGCAACAATAAGAGATAAGTAGCTAGTATGAACTAAATGGAATGCCTCATACTTTGTTGGTCGAAACAAATATTAACATTTATGGAAGGGGTCAGTGAGGCCAGGTAGGATGCACAAGAAATTGATATTTGTGTCATCGCGTCAGGCTCACTGGCGCCTCCCCCAAGTGTGTAGTGACCAAAAAATTTAATCATCGGCAATAAAATGGAAGAAAGACCAATGCAATTAAGAAGTGCCAACTCAAATAAGAGATAAGTAACTAGTATGAACTAAATGGAATGCCTCATACTTTGTTGGTCGTAGCAAATATTAACATTCAGGGATGGGGTCAGCGAAGCCAAGTAGGATGCACAAGAGATTGATATTTGTGCCATCACACCAGGTTCACTGGCCCCACCCCAGAGTGTACAAGTGACCAAACATTTTAATCATCAGCCAATACAATTAAGAAGTGCCAACTCAAATAAGAGACAAGTAGCTCGTATGAACTAAATGGAATGCCTCATACTTTGTTGGTAGAAACAAATATTAACATTCCGGGATGGTGTCAGCGAGGCTAGGTAGGATGCACAAGAGATTGATATTTGTGCCATCACACCAGGTGACGAGGGATCACCTCGCCAATGCCTACGTATTGTAGACTTGGGTTTCGGGAGAGAGCGACGATGGAGATTCCGGGAGCGAGATTAGGCACACGACGTACCCAGCTTCGGGTCCCCTCGGTGGAGGATCCCTACATGCTGCTAGCAATCCAGTATATGATCATATGTCTGTTTACAGGGTGTCGCCGTAGCAGAGCTATGTTGTCTATCTCTTCGCCTCCTTATTTCAGGTGCCCTGGCTAGCTTTATATATGCAACCAGCCTAGGGTTTTACAAGAGTCCTAGTCGACATCTTCTTCGGGTTGCCTTGTTGGGCCTTCTCCATATTTGGTCTTCTCCATATTGGGCCGAGCCAGGTATACTAATAATGGGTACCCGAAGGGTATGCCCATGTCGATAGCCCCGAGTTTATAGGGAAGTCGAAGACTTGCGTAGAAACTCCAAGCATAACCATCTCCGAAGTCGAAGAAATACAAGGCGAGGTCCATGTCGTAGATCATGTGTAGCGTAGATGATGTCGACGATTCTTGAAATTATCGGGTGTGCGGCAGCGCTCCCGATGGGAGTAGCCCCCGAGTCTATGGACAAGTGCTTGCACTTGGGCGTAGACTCAAGTTGTACTACTCGATGAAGAATTTAACTATATTTCTAGAGGACTTGATGAAATCCATGTGCTCCCGATGGGAGTAGGCTCCACTCGAGTCGTAGGATCGAGTTGAGTCTACAAACCTTGATTGTCGTAGATGTTGTCGAAGTTATTTTCTATCGGGTGCGCGACCAGCGCTCCCGATGGGAGTAGCCCCCGAGGCTACAACCAAGTGTTTGCACTTGGGTGTAGGCTCAACTTGCTTGTAATTGACTCCACAATTTTTCCTCTTTCTTGTATCTTATCGGGAGGGTGAACAATGCTCTCGATAAGAGTAGTCCCCCGAGCCTATGGGCAGGTGCTTGCACCTGGCATAGGCTCAAGTTGTACTACTCAATAAAGAACTTGGCGCAGTCCCTCTTTTTATCGACTCCAGGCTGCTGCTATTTTTATTTGACATCCATATCCATATTGTACAGGGATAATGGTAATTGGGGCTAGTTCATCTGACGGATCAGGTACTAGTTAACTGCTCTAGTGGCAATCCGCAAAAACCTACTTCAAGATCACGTCCCTGGACATGATCCTGGGATACTGGTGTTAACTCGACAGGTGCCGCTTAAGGTCTTACCATTCTGTCGAGTCCGAGTCACGTTTTATCGGGTACCTAACGCGTCCGTTAGGATTTTTCTTCGTATATGTTGATACGGAAAAAACTAGCAAACCGACGTCAGAGACGGTGCCACGCCGCTCAGAACAGATCCGGGGTCTTACCTTCGCATAGTTTTGCGGCATTCAGAGATTATTCGCGACTTTTAGCGCTCTGAGAATATATTGTCGAGTGCCTTGTTCGGCTGATGCAATGACCCATTTTACGGGCTCTTCTATATTTTTCTTGGGCGTGATGAGACAGCCGAATATATTGGATTCTTCTATATTGTCGGGTTCATCACCGATGCTCTTGCTTGGAAGAAATATGACGAGTCAATGGACCCGAAGATTTGTCCATCTTTTTTTTTCGTTCCTCCTTGATGAAAATTTCGTCGAGTTCTTTCTTGAAGAAAATTTCTTTGGGTCCTCGTTGAGGACAATTCTTCGGGACCTTCTTGAGAATAATTCTTCGGAACCTCCTTGAGGATAATTTTTCGGGACCTTCCTGAAGATAATTCTTCGGGACCTCCTTGAGGATAATTTTTCGGGACCTTCTTGAAGATAATTTTTCGGGACCTTTTTGAAGATAATTCTTCGGGTCCTGTTCTTTCTTGAAGACAATTTCGTCGAGTTCCCCCTTTGGACAATTTCGTCGGGTTCTCTCTTGTAGACAATTTTGTCGGCTTTCTCCTGCATAAATAAACAAACTTTTTCTATCTTTTCTTTGACTCTCTTTTTCGCATGCGGTGTCAGATGCTCAGATTCGATGACATGTAAAGTGAATATATGCCGCGCAGCCCCCGAGTGTCGGGTGCGGCGAAAGTAAACGATAATCAACTTTGTGCAAAATAAATGAACACTTAGCTTTTTGGACACGACGAAGTCGATGCGCGATGAGGTCTTCGAGTGCAGCGAAAAAGTCGAGCCGAAGTAGAAACCATAAAATAATGAAAGTAGATGTCGCCAAATTATTGATAAAGAAATAGCCAAGCCCCCGAGCACTGCTGGGGTGATATCATGATTGTTGCTTAGACGTTGTGTTGCAGTCGTGACCCGGGGCGAAGTCGTTGTCGAGCCCCCGAGCGTTGCTGAAAACTTTGTGCCGAAGTAGTGGTCGCCTGAAATATTATGTTGTAGCTATGCTCATGGGCGAAGTTATTGTCGAGCCCCCGAGTGTTGGCTCCATGGATATGTAACGCCATAAGAGATGAAGTCATTCAAGATGAATCCAATATGAAATATTTTGAGATGAATCCATATTGAAAATTACGCCATTAAATATGAAGCATATATTAAAGATGAATTCGTTGATATCATAGAGGATGAATCCATTAATCCGAAGAAAATAAATCCAGTAATACCGTAGAAGACGAATTCATTGACCCGGAAGCTCATCGGGTAGTATTTATATTAGAGGAAACCAATGATAACCTTATAAGATGAATCCGACGAAGACAAAATCCAGTAAGCCGAAGAAGATGAATCCACTGAGCCGAAGAAGATAATTTCGCTAAGCCGAAAAATATAAATCCACTGAGCCGAAGAGAATAATTCCACTGAACCGGAGCGAATAATTCCACTGAACCGGAGAAGATATATCCAGAGCCGAAGAAAATAAATCCCACAAGTAACCGAGTATATATATTTGTGGTAACGAAGTAATGGCGTAGCCCCCAGTGTTAGGTGAATTTATTGTAATAATATAATGGCGCAGCCCCCGGGTATTCGGGTGTGCCGAAAATAAATAATAATTGACTCTCGAAAGAATTACACTTAGCTTTTTGTTGGATGCGACAGAGTCATCGCTGAAGTATGTTGTGTAGCGACAGTCGATGCAGGCGCGCGGCATCTGGCTGTGAGTAGTCGACATCGTACAACGCTTAGCTGGCATGGTTGATGTAGTTGTGCGGCGCCTAACCGGCGTGGTCGATGAAGATAACGCAGTCGAAGTAATTGCGCGGCCAGAAGACAAGACGCATGATGACGAACGGATCGATATAGCAAAGTCGTCGAAGCTTATTTCCGATCTGCAGTTATATTACGGCACAACAACTGCGCGCAAATAATAGTACAAGTCGAAGAAAATATTTGGCAAAATAAATTTCGCGTAATTGAAAATATAGCACCTGATAATCTGTATGTTGGGTGGCGAAGTGCGCACTAGCAGGTTCATGCTGGTAAATCTACGATAGACAAGTTCTGGAGAGTCGTCGTTTGTAAATAAATCTAAAATTTCTCGCAAAAATTCCGAAGCAAATATTTATCTATATTTTCTTTACAGTCAATTTTCTTGCTAGAGATGAAATCGTGTGTTGTTTGCCTTTGTTAGATGAATAGTGTTCAATCAAAGACTAAATACTACAAACTGTAAATACGTGTAAGAAATATCAATAGAAGTACTTAGCTTTATTTTCCGGAGAAACACAACAATCGGATCTTTAAAGCTCGTGAAGCACCAGCTGATCCAAAACACGAGCTTCACGGACTTCACTTGCCCATCGTCTTGCAACCTATTGAATCGGCCTTCCAGGCATTGTTTCCATGAATCGATTATTCAAGTGTCCATGCAAATAAAACAACATGTATATAGCTAAGCCGTTAGCTCTAATATAATAATTGATCATAAAGTACAAGAGAAACGATTAGATCTAGTAAAATATTGATAGATAGAATAAGCTGCAAGACATAGAGATTAGGCTGAAAAACTGGTCATGATCATGTGCAGCTGCGTGAGTAGTCTGGTTTCCTGATGCAGTGTTCTCTCGGGACTTGGACGGTCCATAGCTTGATTCTGTATGGATGTTTCCATCGCGTGGACATCCTCTTCGAGTAGACGACTCCGTAAACCGAGCCAAACGGATTAGCGCGGCAGGTGGCGGGCAGATGTGATCCCATAACCTCATCGCAAATTTTTTTTTTAACGCGCCGCCGCCGAGTAGCTATATCCGATCTAGCTGTTGAAGACGATGATAGATCCCGCCCGAATAACAAAATCCAGTCGTCGCGATTTCCCATAGACGGCGCCAATTGACGAGGGATCACCTCGCCAATGCCTACGTATTGTAGACTTGGGTTTCGGGAGAGAGCGACGATGGAGATTCCAGGAGCGAGATTAGGCACACGACGTACCCAGCTTCGGGTCCCCTCGGTGGAGGATCCCTACATGCTGCTAACAATCCAGTATATGATCATATGTCTGTTTACAGGGTGCCGCCGTAGCAGAGCTATGTTGTCTATCTCTTCGCCTCCTTATTTTAGGTGCCCTGGCTAGCTTTATATATGCAACCAGCCTAGGGTTTTACAAGAGTCCTAGTCGACATCTTCTTCGGGTTGCCTTGTTGGGCCTTCTCCATATTTGGTCTTCTCCATATTGGGCCGAGCCAGGTATACTAATAATGGGTACCCGAAGGGTATGCCCATGTCACCAGGCTCGCTGGCGCCACCCCGGAGTGTATAGGTGACCAAACATTCTAATCATCGGCACTAAAATTGAAGAAAGAGCCAAGTGGTATCAACTAGATAGCATATGCCTCATACTTTGTTGGTCGAAACAAATATTAACATTTAGGGATGGAGTAAGTGAGGTCAGGTAGGATGCACAAGAGATTGATATTTGTGCCATCACACTAGGCTCACTTGCTCTACCGCCGAGTGTACGAGTGACCAAACATTCTAATCATCGGCACTAAAATGGAAGAAAGAGCCAAGTGGTATCAACTAGATATCATATGCCTCATATTTTTCTGGTCGAAACAAATATTCACATTTCGGGACGGAGTAAGCGAGGCCGGTAGGATGCACAAGAGATTGATATTTGTGCCATCACACCAGGCTCGCTTGCACCGCCCCGGAGTGTATAGGTGACCAAACATTCTAATCATCGGCACAAAAATGGAAGAAAGAGCCAAGTGGTATCAACTAGATATCATATGCCTCATATTTTATTGGCCGAAACAAATATTCACATTCCATGGTGGAGTAAGCGAGGCCGGTAGGATGCACAAGAGATTGATATTTGTGCCATCACACTAGGCTCGCTTGCGCCACCCCGGAGTGTATATGTGACCAAACATTCTAATCATCGGCACTAAAATGGAAGAAAGAGCCAAGTGGTATCAACTAGATATCATATGTCTCATACTTTGTTGGTCGAAACAAATATTAACATTCAGAGATGGCGTAAGCGAAGCCAAGTAGGATGCACAATAGATTGATATTTATGCCATCACACCAGGTTCACTCACGCCACCCCAGAGAGTAGTGATCGACCAAACATTCTAATCATCGGAAAGTACAAATAAAATTATAAATAGCATACTTACATATTCTCCCTAGTTTATATATATGCAGAGATACACCACATCAACCTATATATAGAAATACACCACATCAACCTATTGCAAGTACAAATAAAATTAAAGACCAAATCATTTTACATACACTAAATTCAATTCCAATGGCATGAGAAAAGTTCATATATACAGATATACACCACATCAACCTATTGCAGGTTCCTAATATGTCATTGCTTCACTCAATACTAGCATACTCTCCCTAGTTTATGGCTCCTCTATGATTATATAGACTCCCTAACCATGGAGTAGTAGTATCACTTTCAACAGACATAAAAGGACTCAGTGTAAATTGAAGAGTAGAAGATATGTCAAACTATATTTTAGACAGTAGGTAGTTCCGCTCCTATTTGTTGGGGCTGCATCTCTAAACCCCTATTTTCTTCTTCTACCTCTCACACTCAATCTCACTTGTGTATTTCTCACACAAGAACACCCACACACACACAACCAAGGAAGTAGAACAAAGCTTTGCCAATATACATTTCCTTGGAGATCACCGTGACTACATTTTAACTCTCCTTCTCATTACCAAGTAAACTTACTTACCCCTCTTAAATAGACACACCAGGGCACCACACAGCCCACTAACACCACCTATACACCATGCACTCACGCACTACTAAGAGCTGACTCTAGATGATCGCGTCATGCAATGGTGTATCTCTGACTAAGAGCGGATCCAAATTATTTTGAATGAAACAATTTACTTCAACCAATTTACTTATTGTCATTGATGCATGTGATGGCTATAATGACATTTCTTGCATTTTTACTCTCTTCATGATTATGGGAACTTTTCCCCAAACCATCCTATGCTAGTAAGACCCTTGAACCCAAAACCTACCCTTCTATTTTCACAAATTTCAAAATCTCTTCAAAAGCATTTTATTTCAAATTGCACCAACTCTCTTATAGTGATCAAAAAATTCCAAATAAAATCCAAATTTGTGTGGCATCATCAACACACCAGCCATACCTCATCTGCCTACTTTCACCATCATTTGTTTGATTTATCCTATACCATTATGGATATGGGAAAACGATGTGTTGATCAAGTGCAAGCATGATCCCTTCCATCACATATCTTCACTCACCTCTCCACCTCGCCAACTCTTTTCCAAAACCATCCATAAAAAACCAACCTAGTGAACCATCTATGCATGGCAAAAATTTGAGGTGGCCGGCCATGCATGCACTATTGCATATGGTCCAACCTCCTCATCTCTTTCTATATTAAAGGGAGCACTAGACACTCCAGCGGCCTATCCTTCCCCCTCTGGTCGTCCACCTCAGTAGCTACAGTACCTCTTGCTTTGGTTGTTTCCTGTTGGAAGTGAGGAGAGGGAAGAAACCGAGGCCTCTATGCCATCGCTCGGTGCACCCTTATCTCCTCTCCCTCTCTCCCTTGTCAACTCAACCCATGGATGCACTTCACCTGCACGTCTAGCACACATGCATAATCACGGTGCCGCTCGGCGTTCTCCCCTAGAATCTCTCTGGGAAGGACATGAAGACCCTAACCCTCGACACCATGAAGATCTCCGAGCCCTCCCCATGACAATGTTGTGCTCGTGCAATTCATCGAGCAGGTTGTGCTCGCGCGGGGAGAGGAAGAGGGAGGGGAGGGGAGTGCTCACCGACGACGATGTTGACGCGCAGGAGAGGAAGGGGGTCGACGACGACGTTGATGACGATGGCAGGGGTCGAGGACGCGGAGGCCCCTCCTCCTTGACGCGGTGGCACCCCCTCCTCCTTGACGCGGCGGCGGCCCCTCCTCCTCCACGCCGCAGCGGGTTGTGCTGCTGGTGGCATGGATGCGCGGAGCGTGGCGGCATGCGGCCGTCGCGGCGGAAGGCGGCTGCAGCGGCAGCGCGCCCCAATGACGGCGGCGGCGATTTGTGGAGAGGGACGGGTACGGGGCGACGGAGGGGTACGGGGTGGGTTATAAGGACATTACTTCTATGGCGCACCATGCCTAGTGCGCCACAGAATAGCTTATTTCTGTGGCGGATCAAACCCAGTGCGCCACAGAACAACCTATTTCTGTGGCGCACTGTGCCTGGTGCGCCACAGAAATAAGGAAACCAATGATTGGGGCTGGCAGGGTGTGGGCCCCACCTTATTTCTGTGGCGCATTTGCTTGCGGTGCGCCACAAAAATAAGCTATTTTTTTGGCGCACCATGCCAGGTGCGCCACAAAAACTGTTTCTGTGGCGCATAAGAGGCTGGTGCGCCACAGAAATAAGATCTCATCAATAAGGCTTTTCCTACTAATGACTCTATGCTCATAAACAAACATTTACTTTCAATGCACAATTATTCATGATCCTTTGTTTGAGTCACTATTCATGTTATAACATAGTTACTAAGTTCTATTGAATTATATCTATCATGTCTATGTTTAGAGTACTTTGATCCCAGCTCATAATGCTTTACAATGCTTGATCAAGATTGTGTTGGCTGCATGTCACCTCAAAAATTATCTTTGTTATCACTTACCTACTCGAGAACGAGCAGAAGTTTAGCTTGGGGATACTTGATACGTCATAAACGTATCTATAATTTTTGATGCTCCATGCATGTTTTACACCAATTCATATATGTTTTACTTACACTTTTATATGATTTCCGGCACTAACCTATTTAACAAGATACCACAGTGCAAGTTCCTGTTTTCTACTGTTTTTGTATTTCAGAAAAGTTGTACAGAAAATATTTTTGGAATTGCAAGAAACAAATGTCGAAGTCAATATTTTACCGTAACAAAGACATAGTCTAGAGGGGAGTCGAAGGGGGGCAGCAGGGCAGCCACACCTGCCCTAGGCGCAGCCTGGCCCTAGCCCGTGCCTAGGGGTGGTGTGCCCCCTGGCCTCCACCGTCATCGCCCCTCCGCCTATTTAAGCACGATCTCGGGAAAACCCTGGATACCCGAGCCTCCATCCATGAAAAGTTCTGTCGTCGCCGCCATCGCAGAACTCATCTCGGGGAGTTCTAAAGCTCTTCCCGGCACCCTGTCGGAGGGGGAAATCATCGCCGGAGGCATCTACATCGCCATGCCCACCTCCGAAGTGAGGCGTGAGTAGTTCGTCGCTTGACTATGGGTCCATAACAGTAGCTAGATGGTTGTTTTCTGCAATTTGTGCTTCATGTATAGATCTTGTGAGCTGCCCTACATGATCAAGATCATCCTTATGTAATCCTACATGTTGTGTTTGCTGGGATCCGATCAATATTGTATACTATGTTGAGGTCGATTATATATTCATGTAATATGTTATTTGTGATCTTGCATGCTCTCCATTGCTAGTAGATACTCTGGCCAATTAGATGCTTGTGACTCCAAGAGGGAGTATTTATGCTTGATAGTAGGTTCATGCCTCTAGTTTTTTGGGAGAGTGACAATAACTTCTAAGATTGTAGATGTGTTGTTGCTACTAGGGAGTAAACAACAATGCTTTATCCGAGGGTAATTCCATTGTTTACTTTACACACATTGCTTAATGTGATAATCTGTTGCTTGCAGCTTAATACTGAAAGGGGTTTGGACGATAACCGGAAGGTTGATTATTACTCATAGATGCAGTTGGATTACGGTCTATGTATTATGTTGTAATGACCAAACGAATCTCATAGTAATCATCTTGTCATGTATGGTCGATATTTATCAATTGCCTAGCTATAATTTGTTCACCCAACATGCTATTTATCTTTATGGAGAGACACCTCTAGTGAAATGTGGACCCCGGTCCTTTCCTTTACACTGATAAATTCAACCATTGCAATCCTGCTCTGTTTACTTACTGCAAGCTCTGTTCTCTTTAATTACCGCGGACATCTCTTTCCACTCGAATGTCTAATCCTTTGTGTTCAGCAAACCGGTGAGATTAACAACCTCACTGCTAGTTGGGCAAAGTACTTTGGTTGTATTGTGTGCAGGTTCCACGTTCTTGTCGATGCCGGTAGTGCGCCCTGCCACTAGTCAGCTAGCAACACCTTCAGAAATCATGCCTTTCTCCTACTGGTCGATTAAACCTTGGTTTCTTACTGAGGGAAAACTTCCTGTTGTGCTCATCACACCTTCCTCTTGGGGTTTCCCAACCGCTTCCACAACAACCGCCACCAAGATTGTCTGGCGCCATCACCGGAGCACCATCAAGATTTTATGGCGCCGTTGCTGTGGAAGAATCAAGACACTCCATCAAACCCCGTCACACGCCAGCAGTCATTAGGAGCTCCACACACCCAATACTAATTACAGGAGATTTTAACATGACTAGGAAAGAAAGTGAGAAAGATAAGCCAGGGGGATACAATAGATTGAGTCCTCTGTTTAATGCTGTAATTGAGCAGTGGGGTTATGGAAATACCCCTTACAGGTAGGACATTCACTTGGTGTAATAACCATGAAGATCCGACATATGATCTACTGGATAGGGTTTTAGTGTCACCATCTGTGGTGACCCAAAGATACCACTGCATGGTGTAGTATGCAAGTCTGATATAACACCAATGAAACACCGTTCCACTAGTATTATATCGCTCAGAGTGGTACAACAGAAACATATGCGGGTCCAAGGCATGTCTATAGAATTACAAACAGACTCTGTTACATAAGATCATCACGGCCTCCTACTTTACAATGAGGTAAAACTGCAGATAAACTCCAGAAGAACGACGCGTAGTCTAATCTTATCACGAACTCTACTTGTAGATGTTTTTTACTAGCTATAGAGGCTATGAATAGATTCTAGCTAAAATAGGAGCTAGGTTTAGGAAACTAGTTCCTTTGTATTGCTAATCTAGGTTTCCTCCTTGTTGGATGTGGTGTCTGACTCTTCCGCGGTTCCCGTCCCTTGAAGTAGTTGTTGACTCCTCGGTCTTCGAGTTGCACCTGTAGATCCTCCTTCGATGCCTCCATATCTAAGCGGGGATTTAAGAGTGGTATGAGTACGAGCGTACTCAACAAGTTCATTATAGGAAAGAGGTGTTTAATGCACTAGCTACAACATTAGACCAGAAAGTCTAATACCAATGCAAGTTTTCTTAACCATTTCTTTAAAAGTTTGCTTTTATTCAGAAGAACTATGTCCGTCAGCCTTCACCGGTTTACTAGAACTTCATGGAGCTCCTTTCTGGCAGCGTTCGCAGTTCCATATCCCGGAACAGGGAGTGACAGGTCACGATTCATTACACTCTGCAGAGGTGTGTTGCTTTACCCATAAGAGATCTTAACCTTGGTGCCAACCGAGCTGCAGGCTCGTCCACACTTCCTTTGGTGTGAGGCCCGGTATAAGGTCATAGCCAATTATATTCCTCCGCTACCTTCCACACCCACCCTTTGTTGCATACCCCGACCCTGGGTCCTCGCCGGTGCTCTTATACCAATTAAGGACGGCCCCGACCACGACAACAGTCTGGGATCAAACCAAACTCCTTCGCCGGTAGATGCAACCCATCATAGACCGCAATACCGTGGGGAATTAGAGTGGGATCCCCACCCTCAAGTTGTTCCGCAAGCCGCAACTGCTACGGTAAGCACTGCATTACCGTGGGGAATTAGAGTGGGATCCCCACCCTCAAGTTGCTCCGCAAGACACAACTGCTACGGTAAGCGCATCCATTGATGTACGAGAGGTGGAAATACAATTGACTAGTCCGTCCCATTCCAGATCTTATGGTTAACACGAGTTTTACGGCACAAGAATCACTGGACGACATTTGTTGTTTAATCCTAGATGGATATAAACCCATTGCAATGGAACCTCCACCAGGTCAACACATTCCATGGTTCCATTGCCAACCACATAGTCATATACATAGTTATGAAAATAGTGGTTTTGCTTTTTATGCAAGAGTGATAGTTATAGTACTTTGCAAGTAATTTGGTAAAAATACTCAAATGACATGAGCAAGCGATGAACTTGCTTTTCTTGGCTGCAAGATTATGCAGACAAGGTCTTCGGTACGCAATAACTCCAAATTCTGAAATAGCATCATCGTCCGGTAAGGACGATGTTTAAAAGATTGGCAAGGATGCAATAATGCATAAATATGAGATGCAATCGCTATAAACGTGACCTAACCCCGATGATTTAGGATTAGTGAGTTGTATTGATTAGTTTCGATGTGTGTTGCACTTTTAGAGTGATTCACAAACAAGGTTCTTATTAAGGTTTGATTACTTGGTATCATGTACAAGTTACATAATAAAGCATAGTAATTAATTGAGCACACAAGGAATGATAATTGGCATAATGTTAATATGTAAATAAATGTTGTCAGTTTTAGTACTATATGGCATGATTAATGATTGCTTGTTATACTCTTCAAAAGAATAACTTTTGAAGAACATGTTCTTTAATGAAGAACAAGTATGATAATTATGGTTGTGGATTTCTATGGTTTAAAATGATTCCAAACTAGTTTCTGGAGTAAGAATGAGATGGATCCTAACAATGTTGGATTCATCAGCTACTAGGGCTTCTATGGTTGAATTAAGCCTAAACATCTTAATTACCAGTAGTTTCTATCAAGGTGGTATATCTTATTGGTGATAGATAGCTAGGGTTTATAGGTCCTATCAAGTAGGTTTGATGGCTACTCCTTATTTACTTCAAAAGAATAACTTTTGAAGAACATACTTCTTAAGGAATAAGAAGTATTACAATTAAGTTTGAAGTTGTCTTGGATTAGCTATGGAATCTCTAAGTAGAGAAGGGTTGGTTCCTAAATAGGATGGTTTATAGGTATCTCACACTAGTAGGGTTTAGTGGAGTATGGTATATAATGCAACATATTAGGTATGATTGCTATTAGGGTTCATCGCAATGGTGTGATGCTAAATAGGAAGGATTAAGGTGGGTGTCTCAGAGGATAGGAACTAGGGTTGTTCCTATTTGATCATCTAGGCATGAACACGTGTAATACCAATATATTAGAGATGGGTCTCTTATTATTTTATGAAGACATGGCAAGTGTTTAGTTGCTACTATGGAGCTATGAATGAAATTAAAATATCATGATCCCATGTTCTATCCTAGGTTTAGGTTTTAGAAGAAAATTAGGGTTCACACATAAAATAGGGAAGCTAGGGTTCTTAATGGAATTAGGGTTTTAGTGTTCTACACATAATTATGAGGTTATAATTTTATTCACCATGGAACTAGGTTTTCATATTTGTGGTACAACTCTTAAGGTACTAATTTTATTTTGGAATTGAAGTTGTTAATAACTTTAAGTTAAGAATAATATAGGATTTGGCATTTTATTGTTTTTAAACAATTAATAATTAGGGTAAAAAGTAATTAAATTTAAATCCTCCTAATAAAGATTTAACAAGTTATTAGTAAAGGAAAATTTAGTTTTAATGTTTTCCTTATTTGTTTACTGGTTTTTGTTTAATTTGTAGGGTTTTCCTAATTGTTGAATTTTGATTGAACTTAGAATTAGAATTAAAGGCTTAAATAACAAGTATTAAATAATTGAATTTTTATTAAAAATAAAATTTTCATTTTATATTTTTATTTGATAGAGTTTACTTTTATAAGAATTTTGATATCTTATATTTATTTTCATGAGCTTTTATGAATTTTCTATAATTATTTGAAGTTGCAGATATTATTGAATTTTGAAATAAAAGGAAATCTGCTAAACACACCCGGTGATCCTACCCACACAGTCACTGACTGGTGGGGCTAGGCCACGCTGGCTGCCACGTGGTGCCGATGTGGCCACCATGTGCTTCACCGGCGGCCAGTGGTGGACGACGCCGACGATCCCGGGTTCTCGCGGGGGCGTGCGCGTGCTAGTTGGAATCAGGGAGTCGAGACGGACCGAATGGTGGTGGCGCCGCTCTGGTTTGGTCACCAGAGTGTGCTCGATGGCGAGTTGCTGCGGCGGCGGTCACGGGCTAGCGATGTGGTGGCGGTATGGCGAGCAATCGAGCGAGCTAGGCATGCTGGGGAACTCAGGGGCTCACCAGGAACACGACGCGCGTGACGGCGAGACCAGAGGCGGTCGGGTTCGCCAGAATCGGCATCTCCGGCCGTCGGAAGCGATGAGCTCGGTGGGGATGGTGCAGGAGGCTTTGGCTCAATTCCTTGCGTGAGTTGAGCAAGAAGAGCACGGCGGTGACGATGGTGGTCACGGCTTGGCTACGAGAGGTCTCCACCGGCGGCGATTGAAGATGGCCGGGCCGGGTAGGTTTGCGGTTTGGGGAAAAATGAGGCAGAGAGAGGGAAAACAGAGCTAGGGTTTCGTCCAAGGCTTTTATACGGCGATCACGGTCGACGATGGTCGCGGGAGTCCTCCTTGGCGGCCGGGACGTGGAGCTGGTCGGCGCCGTGGCACTCTCCCGTGCTCCCAGAGACAAAGACGAAGACGTCGAGCTCCTCTTCGGTCTTATCCAACGAAACGGTAAGTTGGACTGGTTCTGGTGGGCTTGGCCTTTGGTGGGTGATCCATGGGCTGCTATTGGTTGCTGTGGTGCTGGGCTGCGGTGGCCCATCAGGTAAGCCTCTCTTCTCTCTTATTTTCTTTTCTGTTTTCTTTTTCTCTTTTTAGATTTGCTTATTTGAATTCAAATTTAACCTTTGTTATTTTTGCAGGCTTCTCAATTAGGTTAATTCTATCAAGAGTTAGTTCAATGTTTATTACATCACACACCTATTAGAAGAGAGTATTTTGTATTCGATTAAATTGCATACATGTGGCTTATTTAAAATAGCAATTAGACATGAGCTTATATTCTCATTTTACTTTCCGTTTTCTTATGAATCAAATCCTTTGAAATGATTAGAGTTAATACTTTGAACTCAAAGTATTTCATAGATTGTTATTAGTGCTTGGTTTCTATTTGAGGAATTTTTCACTTGCACATAATTTTATGTGAGCACTTGCTTGTTAAGGTCTTGTAGGTTTCATTATAACCCTATTTCAAGGTTAGCACTTAGTATTATATTTTTAACAACACCTTTAAATACCTAGAGTAGATTTTACTTTCATCATGGTTTGGTTTTGGTTTATGAGGATAAGTGGTTGATATAAGTGGTTAATCACCACACATGGGTTTTAATTATAGGATTTAGCACTAGGTTCATCTTATGTGTAATAACTGGAGCATAAGGTTTAATTAGTGAACATTGCTAAGTTTTTAATTATATTTACCTAATGGCACATGATTTGGAACTGATTGGTGGCTTAGGTTTTAGTTGTGATCACCCTAGTGATGTACAAACTAGGGTTGAGATATAATTCTAGGTTGTAGAGATGAGATGACACCATATTGCATTGGCTAGGGTTTAATCTCCCCTATCCATGATAAGGTGGTTACTTGCTTAGTAGTTGTTGTTTTCCTTTAGTTATTAAGGACTTAAGAATTGGTTTTATCTCATACCAATAGACTTCTATTATTATCCTTAATCTATCATTAAAGTAACTAAAGTGACTATGGTTCTTTAACTTTGGTTATAATGATGAATGTTTTCTCACCATATAAAGTATAGAGTTTAACTCTAAGGTTCTATTTAAGGAATGATGATGTGATTAACTAAATATGTGGTTTGCCTAAGATTTCTACCTTGCTATCTTCTGTAGCTTTTTCTCCAGGAAATCTGATAAACCTGCATCTTGTGGCATGCCTCCACCTCCTAGCTGCTTCATCTTGTTCCTAACTATTTTATGGAGTGGCTCAATGTGTTGGTTTTCTTGCATCATGGTGCAAGGTGATGAAATGGATGAGGTAGAGGGTTCCTTTTATAGGCTTGGGCATGCTCTAATATCATGACACATAGGTGGGTGACTCTTGTTTTAATTTGATGAGTAAGGTGCTTGGTTGTCATGCTCTCATCCATAGCAATCCTTTAAGCATGAGGTGTCATAGCTTAGGATTCAAGTTATGTAGATATTTTCATCCTATGTGGCATGGATATTATCCTCTCATGTGATTTGTTTTTGGATAGCCAAGTGGCTTTTGTTGCTAAATATCTTGGGAATGATTTTATGCTTGTGGTTGAGTCACTATATCATATGTGATTGTATTTATATTGTAATTGGGATAAAATGTCAAAGACAAGGATTATACCCCAATTTTTAATGGTGATTGTTGATTTCACCAAGGCATGATCATATGAGTTTCAAAGCACTCATATTTTATTTTATTCGAATTGTTTGAACTATAATTCGTAATGTAAACAAATTTAGTTTTGTGCTATTCCACTTATTTAATAAGTTATGATTAAAATAAGAATGGGTGACTTTTATGCACTTAGGTCCTTGTGTTTTACCATATCTGGTAATTAGTTTTAAAGTGAATTCAATTATACCCCAAGTGTAGTTTCTTAACTTTTAAGTGTTAATAACTTAGAGTTTGATTATTAACTATTTGATGGTTATAGGCTTCTCCCATCTCTAGGGTTTAATGATAAGCTTGTGTTGGTGTTAAGTTCAAGAATTTGGTTCAAGAATTACCATGAGGTTCATGGTAAGAACATGGATTAGTTTAAGACATGGAAAAGATAAGTGAAGAATGGTTTCTCCATTTGTTGTTACTTGATTTCCAATTGAATAGATGTTCTTATGTTATGGCAAGGAATACCATGTTATGATCTTTTATAAGATCAAGCAATTGATCCTTGATTAATGTGTTATTGTGTTGATTTTAGTTCCATTTGATCTAACCCCTTAGATCAAATCATCTCTACCCAAAACAAGGTTTTAGCAAAGGTCACATTGAGGTTTATAGCACTGGACTTGATGAGCTACTTTAATTCCATCAAGGTCAAGTGAAACTTCAGTTACTGTGACATGTTTTACTTTAAAGCGCGAAAATTCCCCGGATTTTCTATGCATAAATGCAATGCACACATCCGTTTCCTCTATTTTTGTAACCCCAAATACTGGGATATTACACCATCATGGGAAGAAAAGTTCCCACTGGTGCGTGCAACAACTATGCCTAGTGAACTATCTGACCATACCTCTATTTTGATCAAGACAGGGGACATGCCTAGGACACATGCAATTTTCAGATTTGAAAATTGCTGGTTCTTAAGGCCTGACCTGAAAGGAGTGATAAGTGGAGTATGGAACAAAACTTCTTATGGGGATAGGAACATTGACAAATGGCAAAAAAGATTTGAGTGCCTGAGGAAAACCTTAAAAGGATGGAATCTAAAAATTGAAGGGGGGAATATAGGACAAAAAGATGATCCTTTGCTATCCAGCTGGATGAAATTGATAAGAAAGGTAACACAAGTAGAGATAGTTGCTAAAAAATGTTACAGACTCAACTAAAGATAATTATCAAAGGGAGGAAATTAAATGGATCCAGAGGGCAAACGAAAAGGAATTGCTGGAGCGGGATAATAACACTAGATATTATCACTCCAAGGCAAATGGGAGGAGAAAGAAAACTTTGATTGTTCGTTGTAATATCCCAGTATTTGGGGTTACAAAAATAGAAGAAACAGATGTGTGCATTGCATTCATGCATAGAAAATCCAGGGAATTTTCGCGCTTTTGTTTAAAACTATCAAAGTGATCGAGGTTTTTCTTGCATCGGTGGAATTGAGCACCGCTGGAATTGAGTTAGTCATCGAGGTGAGTGCGACAAATTTCGACATGACCTTTGTGAATTCATTGTTTCCAGGAGAACAATTTGAATTCAGATGAAATATGAATTACATGAATTCAAACAAAACCTGAATTGGAATTTGAATTGCAAACAAATTTATAAAACACAATTGAAAATTTATAAATAGATAAAGAAATAATATATATTACATTAAGAATTATCCAATTGTATGTAGAATTCTCATAAAGAGAAAGTCACAAATTACAAAATAAATAAAAGAAGATACAAAAAGAATAAAACAATTCCTAATCTAAAATCTTCATATCCCAAATCTTCCCAATCTTCTTATTCTTCATCCGCAAAATAAACAATAAAGACAAAGAAATTTTGTGTTAAGGTTAAAATGTTTGTCTCCGCATTTTGGGAGACATTTTAATATTGAAAACTAGCTATTAGGAATTAAGAACTTGTCTTAATACCCAAATGGTGATTAGAGGGATTCAACATCAATTAGGAGGCAGGGTCAGAAGTATCATGAGGCAACAAGGACTAGAGGCAACATCAGGAATTGATTATCACTTAGGCAACGATAATTGATCCGGATGACAAGGCAACACTATTTGAGGCAACAAGGCAATCATTTTTCATTTCCCTCTAATCTAGCTAGAATCTGTGAGGCACCACAAAATTGTTTTAATGAATCATTACTGACATGGAAAAGTCAGTATGATCCTAAGCCACTAGTTAATAGTTACATGTATATAAGCAGGACTGAATTTGAATCCACACTTAGTTAAGCAAAATGACCATTAAATAAAGCCATATAGAAACAGCAGCCAACAGAAGTGTTTTCACTTAATAGTACCAAAGATAGACAGAATAGGATAAGTACAAGGTTGAGCAATGGCTTGCACACGAGGCAAGGAAAGTCAAGTTGGCAACGTGCACATGGAGGGAAGCAGCCTACCTAGCAGCTCACACACACATGCAATCTACGTGTTGTCATCACCACGATAGTTAGCCCGATACTATAAAAGCAAGGGCATCACGACCAGCCAAACCATTTGGCCCGAGGTTTCACCAAAGTAGAATAACAGCCATCTAATAGCTAGTTGCAAGATCGATCGGACATGATACATCTCTCCATTAGCACAACATCAAGAATTAGTTCAGCGAGCCATATATCGGTAGCTAGATCAATATGAAGCGAGATCAAGAAACTAGGAGGAGCGAGGCATGTCACCGAAGCAAATTATCACGAAGCTAGAAGAATCCACCCAGATATCAAGCTAGGGAGCAACAGGTAGAAATTAACCAGTAGCTTAACTAGATCATAGTATATGTATCTCTAGATTGCATACACATATGTGGGAAAACAAATGGAATAAAAAATCATTCCATCTAACTACCCTTCAACTAGGTTTTCACCTAGGAGGATAGAAAGATGGATTTCTCTCAGTATTGCATAGGGATGCTATGCAAGAATCATCACAGAGAATTAAATCACATATTTTAGCATCTGTTCTTATCACAAGTTTGGGCCTCAGCCTTTGCATCATTGGCAGGGCTACAAGATCAAGCACAAGCATCTGTTCCTACTAACCAGCAGTGCATCAATCATTGCATCACTGACAAAACCAAGGAAGCAAGCTAGATCTGTTCTTATCAGTTTAATCAATCCAAAAATATAAAGATATAGCAACCAGTAACATCAACTTGTCTCTGGAATAATTCCCGGAGATCAATGGATCATATATATAGTACATCCCTTCACCGAAATCCACTAGCTATAGAAGTATACTTAGGGTCCAGGAAATCACTCCTAGGCCAACTAAGTAGAACCAGTAAAGCAAGCAAAGCCACACATGCCTGGATGATTAATCATCCAAATAGAGGCATAACATTAAACCACCTCAACTGAATTTAACATTCAGTTTTGACAGTAAGAGTAAAATAGCAGAAGCCACCAGGAAAGCTAGCCACAATATTTAGCTCCACTATAACACTTTTGGGGAACATATTCATCAAGCAGGATAGTGTAGCATATGGCCATAGGCAGAGAAGTGGAGAAGTTAGCTCACCATGATGTAGAGGTGCAGACAAGATCGACGCCGGGGTTGCGTCCGCGGCACCATCCAGCCGAGGTTGCGCCTACGACACCATCCTGCCGGCGTCGAGGACAAAGTAGCCACCACACCACCAGTTCACCGTCAACACAGCCGCACAGGCAGCAGCAGCACCACCACGAGCACCCCACCCCCAACAGCACACCACCAGGACACCACCACTTGAGGAATCAGAGCAGCCGGGCATGGCAGAGCCGAGTTGGGGCTCGGGGCGCTCAAAGAAGAGGTCCAGTTCGCCAAGGAGAGATAGCCGGAGGAGCGGGAACGCGAGCACCGTGTCGACGACCTAGCCGGAGCAAGCTAGGGTTAGCCACGGGGCCGTGTATGAGCGCAGGTCGGCGTCGTGGCGGCAGCTTCTGAAGGAGAGGCTGATACGTCTCCGACGTATCGATAATTTCTTATGTTCTATGCCATATTATTGATGATACCTACATGTTTTATGCACACTTTATGTCATATTCGTGCATTTTCTGGAACTAACCTATTAACAAGATGCCGAAGTGCCGGTTCTCGTTTTACGCTGTTTTTGGTTTCGTAAATCCTAGTAACGAAATATTCTCGAATTGGATGAAACGAAGACCGAGGGGCCTATTTTTCCACGGAGCTTCCAGAAGACCGAAGAACATACGAAGTGGGGCCACGAGGTGGCCAAACCACATGGCGGCGCGGCCAAGGGGGGGCCCGCGCCGCCCTGTGGTGTGGGCCCCTCGTCGGGCCCCCGACTCGCGCCTTCCGCCTACTTAAAGCCTCCATCGCGAAACCCACGATGCGAAAAACCACGATACGGAAAACCTTGCGAGACGCCGCCGCCGCCGATCCCATCTCGGGGATTCTGGAGATCTCCTCCGGCACCCTGCCGGAGAGGGGATTCATCTCCCGGAGGACTCTACACCGCCATGGTCGCCTCCGGAGTGATGAGTGAGTAGTTCACCCCTGGACTATGGGTCCATAGCGGTAGCTAGATGGTTGTCTTCTCCTCATTGTGCTTCATTGTTGGATCTTGTGAGCTGCCTAACATGATCAAGATCATCTATCCGTAATTCTATATGTTGTGTTTGTCGGGATCCGATGGATAGAGAATACCATGTCATGTTAATTATCAAGTTATTACATATGTGTTGTTTATGATCTTGCATGCTCTCCGTTACTAGTAGAGGCTCGGCCAAGTTTTTGCTTTTAACTCCAAGAGGGAGTATTTATGCTCGATAGTGGGTTCATGCCCGCATTGACACCGGGACGAGTGACAGAAAGTTCTAAGGTTGTGTTGTCTTGTTGCCACTAGGGATAAAACATTGGCGCTATGTCCGAGGATGTAGTTGTTGATTACATTACGCACCATACTTAATGCAATTTTCTCGTTGCTTTGCAACTTAATACTGGAAGGGGTTCGGACGATAACCTGAAGGTGGACTTTTTAGGCATAGATGCGGTTGGATGGCGGTCTATGTACTTTGTCGTAATGCCCAATTAAATCTCACTATACTTATCATGTCATGTATGTGCATTGTTATGCCCTCTCTATTTGTCAATTGCCCGACTGTAATTTGTTCACCCAACATGCTTTTATCTTATGGGAGAGACACCTCTAGTGAACTGTGGACCCCGGTCCATTCTTTTATACTTGAAATACAAATCTGCTGCAATACTTGTTTTTACTTGTTTTCTCTGCAAACAATCATCTTCCACACAATACGGTTAATCCTTTGTTACAGACAAGCCGAGTGAGATTGACAACCTCACTTGTTTCGTTGGGGCAAAGTACTTTGGTTGTGTTGTGCAGGTTCCACGTTGGCGCCGGAATCTCCGGTGTTGCGCCGCACTACATCCCGCCGCCATCAACCTTCAACGTGCTTCTTGACTCCTACTGGTTCGATTAAACCTTGGTTTCTTGCGAGGGAAACTTGCCGCTGTGCGCATCACACCTTCCTCTTGGGGTTCCCAACGGACGTGTCAACTACACGCATCAAGCAAATTTCCGGCGCCGTTGCCGGGAGATCAAGACACGCCTGCAAGGGGAGTCTCCACTTCTCAATCTCTTTACTTTGTTTTTGTCTTGCTTTATTTTATTTACTACTTTGTTTGCTGCATTATATCAAAACACAAAAAATTAGTTGCTAGCTTTACTTTATTTACTGTCTTGCACTCTATATCAAAAACACAAAAAAATTAGTTACTTGCATTTACTTTACTTGATTCATCATGTTTCCTTTTAATTTTACCACAAAGAACATACCGGTAGGACGCGGGTCTATCATTGGGAGAAACAATATAGAAGAATTTTTCACCCATGTTAGTACCATTGAAGATTTTGAAGATAGACATTTGGTAGACCTTGCTCCCACTTATGAAATTGCTGCTGCTGCTTTAGTTCGCCTGTTGGAAACTAAATTTGTTAATCTAAACCCTATAATCCAACACATGTTTCTTACACTTGGTGATATGGAAGAGGGGGAAAAGAAAGATTTTGTTTTAGAAACCCTTCTTAGAGAATTTGGTGGTCTAGCAAGAGAGGCTAGAAAGGTTTTTGCTAAATTTAATATGCTTGGTTCTCATACTAATTTTGTTGGTCTCCTTGAAAAAATGGATATGGATAGAATAAGGTACACTAATAATGCTAATGATGGTGGGGAGATCAAAGCACCAATACCATGTAAACTCCTAGCTATGAATGATGCACTAGAACATAACTATGCTTGGCTTGTTCCTGAAAATTTGTTTGATGAGAGTAGCAAGCCCAAGACTAATGAGAAGGGAGACGCTGAAACTTATGTATCCAATATACTATGCATGGTTGAGAAAACTCCAAACCCAGCTATAGGTGCACCACCCTTTGATGTTACTTGATATACACTTTCTGCGCCTAGCTGAAAGGCGTTAAAGAAAAGCGCTTATGGGAGACAACCCATGTTTTTACTCCAGTATTTTTGTTTTATATTTCTGTCTTGGAAGTTGTTTACTACTGTAGCAACCTCTCCTTATCTTAGTTTTATGTTTTGTTGTGCCAAGTAAAGTCTTTGATAGAAAAGTAAGTACTAGATTTGGATTACTGCGCAGTTCCAGATTTCTTTGCTGTTCACGAATCTGGGTCTATCTCCCTGTAGGTAGCTCAGAAAATTAAGCCAATTTACGAGCATGATCCTCAGATATGTACGCAACTTTCATTCAATTTGAGCATTTTCATTTGAGCAAGTCTGGTGGCCTAATAAAATCCATCTTTACGGACTGTTCTGTTTTGACAGATTCTGTCTTTTATTTCGCATTGCCTCTTTTGCTATGTTGGATGAATTTCTTTGATCCATTAATGTCCAGTAGCTTTATGCAATGTCCAGAAGTGTTAAGAATGATTGTGTCACCTCTGAACATGTGAATTTTTATTATGCACTAACCCTCTAATGAGTTGTTTCGAGTTTGGTGTGGAGGAAGTTTTCAAGGATCAAGAGAGGAGTATGATGCAATATGATCAAGGAGAGTGAAAGCTCTAAGCTTGGGGATGCCCCGGTGGTTCACCCCTGCATATTCTAAGAAGACTCAAGCGTCTAAGCTTGGGGATGCCCAAGGCATCCCCTTCTTCATCGACAACATTATCAGGTTCCTCCCCTGAAACTATATTTTTATTCAATCACATCTTATGTACTTTGCTTGGAGCGTCGGTTTGTTTTTGTTTTTGTTTTGTTTGAATAAAATGGATCCTAGCATTCACTTTATGGGAGAGAGACACGCTCCGCTGTAGCATATGGACAAGTATGTCCTTAGGCTCTACTCATAGTATTCATGGCGAAGTTTCTTCTTCGTTAAATTGTTATATGGTTGGAATTGGAAAATGCTACATGTAGTAACTCTAAAATGTCTTGGATAATTTGATACTTGGCAATTGTTGTGCTCATGTTTAAGCTCTTGCATCATATACTTTGCACCCATTAATGAAGAAATACTTAGAGCTTGCTAATTTGGTTTGCATATTTGGTTTCTCTAGAGTCTAGATAACATCTAGTATTGAGTTTTGAACAACAAGGAAGACGGTATGGAGTCTTATAATGTTTACCATATGTCTTTTATGTGAGTTTTGCTGTACCGTTCATCCTTGTGTTTGTTTCAAATAACCTTGCTAGCCTAAACCTTGTATCGAGAGGGAATACTTCTCATGCATCCAAAATCCTTGAGCCAACCACTATGCCATTTGTGTCCACCATACCTACCTACTACATGGTATTTATCCGCCATTCCAAAGTAAATTGCTTGAGTGCTACCTTTAAAATTCCATCATTCACCTTTGCAATATATAGCTCATGGGACAAATAGCTTAAAAACTATTGTGGTATTGAATATGTACTTATGCACTTTATCTCTTATTAAGTTGCTTGTTGTGCGATAACCATGCTTCGGGGACGCCATCAACTATTCTTTGTTGAATATCATGTGAGTTGCTATGCATGTCCGTCTTGTCTGAAGCAAGAGAGATCTACCACCTTTATGGTTGGAGCATGCATATTGTTAGAGAAGAACTTTGGGCCGCTAACTAAAGCCATGATTCATGGTGGAAGTTTCAGTTTTGGACACATATCCTCAATCTCATATGAGAATAATAATTGTTGCCACATGCTTATGCATTAAAGAGGAGTCCATTATCTGTTGTCCATGTTGTCCCGTATGGATGTCTAAGTTGAGAATAATCAAAAGCGAGAAATCCAAAATGCGAGCTTTCTCCTTAGACCTTTGTACGGGCGGCATGGAGGTACCCCATTGTGACACTTGGTTAAAACATGTGCATTGCAAAGATCCGGTAGTCCAAGTTAATTAGGACAAGGTGCGGGCACTATTAGTATACTATGCATGAGACTTGCAACTTGTAAGATATAATACATAACTCATATGTTTTATTACTACCGTTGACAAAATTGTTTCATGTTTTCAAAATAAAAAGCTCTAGCACAAATATAGCAATCGATGCTTTCCTCTTTGAAGGACCATTCTTTTTACTTTTATGTTGAGTCAGTTCACCTATTTCTCTCCACCTCAAGAAGCAAACACTTGTGTGAACTGTGCATTGATTCCTACATACTTGCATATTGTACTTGTTATATTACTCTATGTTGACTATTATCCATGAGATATACATGTTACAAGTTGAAAGCAACCGCTAAAACTTAATCTTCCTTTGTGTTGCTTCAATACCTTTACTTTGATTTATTGCTTTATGAGTTAACTCTTATGCAAGACTTATTGATGCTTGTCTTGAAGTACTATTCATGAAAAGTCTTTGCTTTATGATTCACTTGTTTACTCATGTCATTACCATTGTTTTGATCGCTGCATTCACTACATATGTTTACAAATAGTATGATCAAGGTTATGATGGCATATCACTTCAGAAATTATCTTTGTTATCGTTTTACTCGCTCGGGACGAGCGAGAACTAAGCTTGGGGATGCTTGATACGTCTCCGACGTATCGATAATTTCTTATGTTCTATGCCATATTATTGATGATACCTACATGTTTTATGCACACTTTATGTCATATTCGTGCATTTTCGGAACTAACCTATTAACAAGATGCCGAAGTGCCGGTTCTCGTTTTCTGCTGTTTTTGGTTCCGAAATCCTAGTAACGAAATATTCTCGGAATTGGACGAAACGAAGACCCGGGGGCCTATTTTTCCACGGAGCTTCCGGAAGACCGAAGAACATACGAAGTGGGGCCACGAGGTGGCCAAACCACATGGCGGCGCGGCCAAGGGGGGCCGCGCCGCCTGTGGTGTGGGCCCCTCGTCGGGCCCCGACTCCGCCCTTCCGCCTACTTAAAGCCTCCGTCGCGAAACCCCCGATGCGAAAAACCACGATACGGAAAACCTTGCGAGACGCCGCCGCCGCCGATCCCATCTCGGGGATTACGGAGATCTCCTCCGGCACCTCGCCGGAGAGGGGATTCATCTCCCGGAGGACTCTACACCGCCATGGTCGCCTCCGGAGTGATGAGTGAGTAGTTCACCCCTGGACTATGGGTCCATAGCAGTAGCTAGATGGTTGTCTTCTCCTCATTGTGCTTCATTGTTGGATCTTGTGAGCTGCCTAACATGATCAAGATCATCTATCCGTAATTCTATATGTTGTGTTTGTCGGGATCCGATGGATAGAGAATACCATGTCATGTTAATTATCAAGTTATTACATATGTGTTGTTTATGATCTTGCATGCTCTCCGTTACTAGTAGAGGCTCTGGCCAAGTTTTTGCTTTTAACTCCAAGAGGGAGTATTTATGCTCGATAGTGGGTTCATGCCCGCATTGACACCAGGACGATGACGAGAAAGTTCTAAGGTTGTGTTGTGCTTGTTGCCACTAGGGATAAAACATTGGCGCTATGTCCGAGGATGTAGTTGTTGATTACATTACGCACCATACTTAATGCAATTTTCTGTTGCTTTGCAACTTAATACTTGGAAGGGGTTCGGACGATAACTTTGAAGGTGGACTTTTTAGGCATAGATGCAGTTGGATGGCGGTCTATGTACTTTGTCGTAATGCCCAATTAAATCTCACTATACTTATCATGTCATGTATGTGCATTGTTGCCCTCTCTATTTGTCAATTGCCCGACTGTAATTTGTTCACCCAACATGCTTTTATCTTATGGGAGAGACACCTCTAGTGAACTGTGGACCCCGGTCCATTCTTTTATACTGAAATACAAATCTGCTGCAATACTTGTTTTTACTGTTTTCTGCAAACAATCATCTTCCACACAATACGGTTAATCCTTTGTTACAGCAAGCCGGTGAGATTGACAACCTCACTGTTTCGTTGGGGCAAAGTACTTTGGTTGTGTTGTGCAGGTTCCACGTTGGCGCCGGAATCTCCGGTGTTGCGCCGCACTACATCCCGCCGACATCAACCTTCAACGTGCTTCTTGACTCCTACTGGTTCGATTAAACCTTGGTTTCTTACTGAGGGAAACTTGCCGCTGTGCGCATCACACCTTCCTCTTGGGGTTCCCAACGGACGTGTCAACTACACGCATCAGAGGCCAATGGCGGAGCCACGCCGACACACGACGGTACCCGCCGAGGCCGGCGACGGCCAAAAGCATCAACGCCGAGCTAGGGTTCCCTGGTTGGGCGCGGGTGATTAAGACCGCGTGGATCAAATCTACCGGGAGGAGGCGGTAGAGAGCAGCGAGACGGAGCTGGGCCGGCGTGCGGCGGCGACGGACTTGGTCGGCGGCGGCCCGAAAGGCAGGTGGCGGCGGCAGCATCACGGAGGCGTGCTGGGTGTCGCGTGCGTACGAAGAAGTGGGGACGATAGGAGAGTGTGCGTGACGGCGTGAGGGCAAGGTCCTGTGCGTGAATACACTTGAGTGGGTCCGATCCATTCAGTCCAAGAAATATACGTATATGCTATGGCTCAAAAAGCTCCAATCCTAGTAACTAATTCGTTAGAACTACGTATGACCCTAGCAAATTTAATAGAATAAGAATATGCAGCATACCTATTTTAGTGTAATCTAGTATCATTAATTGATTACAATTTAAAGACTGTAATTTTTCTCTACACAAATGCCAAACAAATATTTCAAAATAAATATAAGTTTTGTTCTAATTTCTAAAAAAATAATATTAAGAACATTATTCACGTTAAAAAACTAATGTTAACCTTTTAAACAAGTTAATCATTATGTTAAAGCCTTGGGTATTTTAATTCAATTCTAATTGTTTTAAAAAAATTACAAAAATATTTTTAAGAAAGAAATGTCGAATAGAATTTCTAAAAAAGTTTGAAATATGACTTCAACCTTAATCATGTAATAAATGTTTTTATAAATAAAGCTTATTGGTATTTGATTTTGATTAATAAAAAAAACATATAAACATGGAATAAATATTAGATAATTCTATATTATATTCTAGTACTTACTTATATCATATTATTAAACGAGAAGTTCCCTATACCATATACCAAATCCATAGTCATAGCATATGAGTAGAGTCTAAATGATTGTCCTTCATGGATTAGCATTCATTTCCAAATCATTTCTCAAGTCTAATGTATTGGCTAACAAGTAAACTTAATCACATCATCCACTTACCTTGAGCGTAGCTAATTACATATCGTTAACCATAAGAGATGGAACCCATGACTTCATATTACTAGAGGCTAACTATGTGTTGTGTCATCTATTACTCTTAGTTAGTCTTAACCATGTATTCGTTATATCACAAAAGCATTTACCTAATACTACTTAGAGACCATATGATCGAAACCTTGATGCTTTATAAAACTATAGTTGTATAATACTAGAACCCCGCAAGCTCTAAATACAAATGAACTAGATACTTCATGTGCTCCACTTTACTGGTTCATGTGATCAAGTAGTAAGGATTTCGTAGTAACCCTAGGTGGTTATTTTTAAGTCATCACACCTTGATCAACTAAAGCAACAACCCCATGTAGTAATTTACCTCATATGCTCATGCTTAACTAAACCATGCAAGTAGTAGATGTTTATGAACTCAAATTGGTTTATGATCCATCTAACACTTGTTGAATGCCAATTTAAAATAATAATAAAATCTAGAAGCAAATACTCCCTAATTGAAATACTTCTTGTTCACTAAGAAACATGTTCTTCAAAAGTTATTCCTTTGAAATATGTAACATGTAATCATTAAGCATGTCTTATAGTACAAAAATTAACAATTGTTCTTTACACGTAAAGAATATAACAACTACTATTCCTTGTATGCCATCATTGTTATTATGATTATTATTATGTATTATACCACTTGTTTATGATACTAATATAACCAAACCCTAATAAGAACCTTGTTTGTGAAATCACTCTAAAAGTGCAACACACCTTGAACTAATCATTACAACTCACTAATCCTAAATCATCGGGGTTAAGTCACGCTTAGAACGATTGCATCTCATACTTATGCATTATTGCATCCTTGCCAATCTTTTAAACATCATCCTTACCGGACGATGATGCTATTTCAGAATTTGGAGTTATTGCGTACCGAAGACCTTGTCTGCATAATCTTGCAGTCAAGAAAGGCAAGTTCATCACTTGCTCATGTCATTTGAGTATCTTTATCAAATTACTTGCAAAGTACTATGATTATCACTATTGCATAAAAACCAAAACCACTATTTTCATAACTATGAATATGACTATGTGGTGGGCAATGGAACCATGGATTGTGTTGATATGGTGGAGGTTCCATTGCAAGGGTTTATATCCATCTAGGATTAAACAACAAATGTCGTCCAGTGATTCTTGTGCCGTAATACCCGTGTTAACCATAAGATCTGGAGTGGGACGGAATAGTCAATTATATTTCCACCTCTTGTACATCAACGGATGCGCTTTACCGTAGACCCTTGATCCAAGAGAGGACAAGTGGTACCCTTGATCCAAGAGAGGACAAGTGGTAGGGTGGGGGTCCCGATGAAGTCCCCACGGTTATTGCGGTCTATGATGGGTTGCAGCTGCCGGCGAAGGAGTTCATGGTAGAGACCTGAACTGTTGTCGTGGTCGGGGGCCGTCCTTAATTGGTATAAGAGCACCGGCGAGGACCCAGGGTCGGAGTTTGCAGCAAAGGGTGGATGTATGAGGTAGCGGAGGAATATGATTGGCTATGACCTTATACCGGGCCTCACACCAAAGGAAGTGTGGACGGGAAGTACGCCCGGTTGGCACCAAGGTTAAGATCTCTTATGGGTAAAGCAACACACCTCTGCAGAGTGTAATGAATCGTGACCTGTCACTCCCTGTTCCGGGATATGGAACTGCGAACACTGCCGGAAAGGAGCTCCATGAAGTTCTAGTAAACCGGTGAAGGCTGACGGACATAGTTCTTCTGAATAAAAGCAACCTCTTGAAGAAATGGTTATGAAAACCTGCATTGGTATTAGACTTTCTGGTCTAATGCTGTAGCTAGTGCATTAAACACCTCTTCCCTATAATGAACTTGTTGAGTACGCTCGTACTCATCCCACTCTTAAATCCCCTGCTTAGATATGGAGGCCACGAAGGAGGATCTACAGTGCAACTCGAAGACCGAGGAAATCAACAACTACTTCAAGGGACATGAACCTGTCAGAGGAGTCAAACACCACATCCAACAAGAAGACAACCTAGATTAGCAATAGAAGGAACTAGCTTCCTAAACTTAGCTCCTATTTAGCTAGAATCTACTCATAGCCTCTGTAGCTAGTTAAATACTCTACAAATAGAGTTCGTGTTAGGATTAGACTACGAGTCGTTCTCCTGGAGTTTATTTGCAGTTTTACCTCATTGTAAAGTAGGAGGCTATGATGATCTTATGTAATAGAGTCAATATTGTAATTCTATAGACATGCCTTGGACCCGCATATGTTTCTGTTGTACCACTCTGAGCGATATAATGTTGGAGATATGCCCAAGAGGCAATAATAAAATGGTTATTATAATATATCTTTATGTTTATGATAATGTTTACATACCATGCTATAATTGTATTAACCGAAACATTGATACATGTGTGTTATGTGAACAACAAAGAGTCCCTAGTATGCCTCTTAAACTAGCTTGTTGATTAATGGATGATTAGTTTCATAATCATGAACATTGGATGTTATTAATAACAAGGTTATATCATTGTATGAATGATGTAATGGACACACCCAATTAAGCGTAGCATAAGATCACGTCATTAAGTTATTTGCTATAAGCTTTCGATACATAGTTACCTAGTCCTTATGACCATGAGATCATGTAAATCACTTATACCGAAAAGGTACTTTGATTACATCAAACGCCATCTGCGTAAATGGGTGGTTATAAAGGTGGGATTAAGTATCCGGAAAGTATGAGTTGAGGCATATGGATCAACAGTGGGATTTGTCCATCCCGATGACGGATAGATATACTCCGGGCCCTCTCGGTGGAATGTCGTCTAATGTCTTGCAAGCATATGAATAAGTTCATAAGAGACCACATACCACGGTACGAGTAAAGAGTACTTGTCAGGAGACGAGGTTGAACAAGGTATAGAGAGATACCGATGATCAAACCTCGGACAAGTAAAATATCGCGTGACAAAGGGAATTGGTATCATATGTGAATGGTTCATTCGATCACTAAGTCATCGTTGAATATGTGGGAGCCATTATGGATCTCCGGATCCCGCTATTGGTTATTGGTCGGAGAGAAGTCTCAACCATGTCTACATAGTTCGCGAACCGTAGGGTGACACACTTAAAGTTTGATGTCGTTTAAGTAGATATGGAAATATGAAATGGAGTTCGAAGTTTTGTTCGGAGTCTCGGATGGGATCCAGGACATCACGAGGAGGTCCGGAATGGTCCGGAGAATAAGATTCATATATAGGAAGTCATATTCCAAGTTTGGAAATGATTCGGTGCATTTATGGCAGGTTCTAGAAGGTTCTAGAAAAGTCCGGAAGAAATCACCATGGAAAGTGGAGTCCCGGAGGGACTCCACCTTGCATGGCCAGCCAAACCCTAAGGGGTGGAGTCCCGGGTGGACTCCACCATAGGTGGCCGGCCACCCCACCTAAGGGAAAGGTGGGAGTCCCACCTTGGGTAGGACTCCCCCCTTGAGTAGGTTTCCCACCTATGGGAGGTTTTGTTGTTGGGGTCTTATTCGAAGACTTGGACTACAACTCTTGGGGATTTCCACCTATATAATGAGGAGGAGAGGGAGGGGGGCAGCCACTCTTGGCCACCACCTTGGCCGCACCCCTTTGAGGGCCGGCGCCCAAGCCCCCTCTCCCAAACCCTAGCTATCTCTCCTCCACATACAACTCCCGCATACGCTTAGGCGAAGCCCTGCCGGAGTTCTCCACCATCACCGCCACCACGCCGTCGTGCTGCCGGGATTCCGAGGAGGATCTACTACTTCCGCTGCCCGCTGGAACGGGGAGAAGGACGTCGTCATCAACACCGAACGTGTGACCGAGTACGGAGGTGCTGCCCGATCGTGGCACCGTGATCAAGATCTTCTACGCGCTTTTGCAAGCGGCAAGTGATCATCTACCGCAGCAATAAGAGCCTACTCTTATAGGCTTTGGAAATCTTCAAGGGTGAGTCTTGATCATCCCCTCGTTGCTCCCGTCTTCTAGATTGCATCTTGGCTTGGATTGCGTTCTCGCGGTAGGAATTTTTTGTTTTCTATGCTACGTTATCCTACAGTGGTATCAGAGCCGTGTCTATGCATAGATGGTTGCACGAGTAGAACACAATGGTTTTGTGGGCGTTGATGCTTTGTTGTCTTTAGTTCGAGTACTTTGCATCTTTGTGGCATGGTGGGATGAAGCGGCTCGGGCTAACTTTACATTACCGCGTTCATGAGACTTGCTCCACGTTCGACATGCAACTTGTATTGCATAAGTGGCTTTGCGGGTGTCTGTCTCTCCCACCATAGTGAAGATTCAATTTACTCTTTCTATTGACAACACTAGTATCACCGTTGTGGTTCATGTTCATAGGTAGATTAGATCTTACTCGAAAACCCTAAACCACGTAAAATATGCAAACCAAATTAGACACGTCTAACTTGTTTTTGCAAGGGTTTGGTGATGTGATATGGCCATAATGTGATGATGAATATGTATGAGATGATCATTATTGTATTGTGGCAACCGGCAGGAGCCTTATGGTTGTCTTTAAATTTCATGTTGAGTAGTATTTCAAAGTAGTTGTAATAGTTGCTACATGAGGTGAACAACCATGAAGACGGTGCCATGAACCTTGACGCTACGCCGACAATGATGGAGATCATGCCCGTTGATGATGGAGATCATGTCCGTGCTTTGGAGATGAAGATCGAAGGCGCAAAGACTAAAGGGCCATATCATATCACATATGAATTGCATGTGATGTTAATCCTTTATGCATCTTATTTTGCTTAGAACGCAACGGTAGCATTATAAGATGATCCCTCACATTAATATCAAGATAATAAAATGTTCTTCCCTCGTATGCACCGTTGCACAGTTCGTCGTTTCGAAGCATCTCGTGATGATCGGATGTGATAGACTCAACGTTCACATACAACGGGTGTAAGCCATGTTGCACACGCGGAATACTCGGGTTTGCTTGACGAGCCTAGCATGTACAGACATGGCCTCGGGACAATGGAAACCGAAAGGTTGAACACAAGTCATATGGACGATATGATCAACATGTTGATGTTCACCATTGAAGCTACATCATCTCACGTGATGATCGGTTTTGGTGTAGTGGATTTGGATCGTGTACCACTTAACAACTATGAGGGATGTTGTATTAAGTGGGAGTTCATTAGTAATTAGATTAAAACATGAACTAATTATCATGAACATAGTCTGAGTAGTATTTTGAATTAATTTTGTAGTATTGGCATCCGTTTTCTACCATGCGCTAGTCTTGTTTTTGAGATAGAAATACTGTTAAAATCTGACAAGAAACTTTACGGATTGGTACCGTATTGTTAAAAGAATCAAGAAATGATTAAGTCCTATTGCAAACTTTTAGTAAACCTCACATTGTTGATTCAGAGAGCTATGGTTTCAATTAGTACCTAAAGTTATCTTGTCTCCGTGAAACTTGAACTTCAAATCTGTTTGAAAAGTAAGGAGCTGAAAATTTAGTTTTCGAAATAATCAAGGTATGAGATATATATGATATCTAAGATCTTATTGCAAGATGATAGAATATAATTTGGTGAGACTACATAAACTCATAAGTTTTATGGGAATGTACGAAGGTTGAAGACGCAAGGCGTCCCAATCCTCCAACTATTGGGGCACTAACAATATTCGCATATCCATAAAGTGATCGTCCTTAGTATGCACCATTGCTAAGACTCGTCGTTTCAAAGCATCACGTGATGATCGGGTGTTATAGATTCTACGTGTGCATACAACGGGTGCAAGCCAGATTTGCACATGCGAATACTGAGGTTATACTTTACGAGCCTAGCATGTACAGACATGGTCTCGAAAAGTCTTCATGATATGATAAAATTATGAGTGAAATTGTTCATCATATTAAAAGGTTACTAATAGTGAAATCCGGAACACTTGTCATATGATGATCAACTTCAAAGTAAAAACCTCAAGGTTATTGGTATTTGACCAACAAACCTAGAAGTTATTGATGTTGAAGTGTTTTTCTGAATAATGAGGAAAGCTAAAAGAGAAACTACAAAAGATTATTGGCACAAAGAAAGAAAAGTCTAGAAAGTCTAGCTCAGGTGTATATAAATGATATACATGTTATGGATGTATTCCTCGTTTGGTCATACAATGAATTTCTTGGGTATTTGTACCATATTGGTTGGTATGAAGTGTCATACAAAACAACGCAATACAAGAATACAATGGCCTAAGTGACTGACAAGGAATATGATAGGAATGCACAACTGGAACAAAAATAAAGTGTTATTATGTTCATCGTTGGCATTCTATCTAGCCCTTAGAATTTATAATAAAGAACCTAATAATTGTTATTTTGCTCTGGTCAAATGAAAACAATGAGTTGTTCAAATTATGACATTACTCCATGTACGATGGATAAGTTATTATAAATCTTAATGGTGAAACACACACACATAATATCGACGCTAAAATGCCATAAGGCAAATGATTTGAATTCCACTTATTTGTGGAACCGCCATTTAGGTCATGTTGGAAAGGAACGCATGAAGGAACACCATGCAAATGGATTTTTGGAGTCATTTGATTTTTGAATCGTTTGGCGCTTGCAAATCTTTTCTAAAGAGAATGACTAAAATACCGTTCATAGGCCAAGAGTTGAATGGGCAACTAACTTAGTGGAAACATATATGATGATGTATGTGGTTCACTAGGCATAGTTGTGTGCGGGAGATTCATCTACTTCATGAAAACTTCCAACAATGAATTGAGTATATATATGAGGATATATTCGATAAGGAAGAAGTTTGAAACATTTGAATGGATTCAAATAAATTTCAGCATGAAGTGGAAATCATCGTAATAGAAAAGTCAAATATCTATGATTGGATCATGGTGGAAATATTTGAATTACGAGTTTTAGCGAGCATCTAAGAGAGTTATGAAATTGTTCTACAACTCACGTTTCTTGGAGTATCATAGTGATGATGGAGTATCCGAGAGATGTATCCAAACCTTGTTGGATTAATGATGAGATAAAATATTATGACGCCATTATATTTTTGTGGATTATGCTTTAGAGACTACCGCTTTTACACTGAATAGAGCATCATCATGATCCGTTGAAATGACACCGTACGAGTTATGGCATGGGTATGAACCCTGATAGTCCTTTCTTAAATTTTGGTATGCATAGCATAAGTGAATAAGTTTACAACCAAAATCGGATGAATGTCTTTGTTGGTTATCCCAGAGATTTGATTGGGAATTCTTCCCACGAGACAAAGACAAAAGTGTTTGTCAATGTTTCTTATTTCCGAGAAATTGTTTCTAGCGAAGTATTTGAGTGGGAGGACAATAGAACTTGATAAGGTTTGTGAACCTGAGCATAATGATCAGAGTAGCGCAGCATCGGAAATTAGTTCCGGAAGCGGCCACGACAATCATGGCTCCCATGACTACAAAGTGTTTTAGCCATGAAGATCAAAGTACATATTGAACCTTGTAGGTATGGTTTACTTTGTGATCAAATAAATGATTTGTGGACAAAGGATTGATTTTGAACAATGATAAACCAACTACAAACAAAGAAGTTATGATGGGCCCTGACTCCGTTAAAATGGCTATACGCCATGAAATCCAAGATAGATGAATACTTTTTGAAAGTAAATGGATCTATAAAATTGATGGACTTGGATGAAATATCCTTGAAGAAGCTCGACTTGTCGAAAAGTTGTTTACGACAAAGTTCAAAGAGTTTACTACGATAAGATTAGATCTTCCGTAGTAATGCTTATAGTCTATGTGGATTATTCTAGTAATCACTACATATTTCTTTTATGAGATATGCTAGTAGGATGGCAAAATACATTTCTTATCAGAAGAGTGTATTAAAAGTGTATACAAGATAAAACCAAGAGTTTTGCTAGTCCGTCGAATACTAGATAGGTATACGAACTTCAATTGGATGAAGTGAGTATCGAGGAGTTGGAATCTTCACCAGATGAAATAGTCAAAGAGTTTTTGATTTCATCAGAAAAGATGAAGAGGCTTGCATTTGCAAGAAATTAAGTGGGAGCGCTGAGACATATTTATAATACTTTATGTAGATGACATATAGTTGGTTGTAAATGATGTAATTATATACTTGATTAAAAAGGTTTCATTGAGAAATTAACTTCAATGAAAAGATATGGACTGAAACAAATTTAGTGTCAAGATCTATAAAGATAGATTGAAACACATAATAAGTTTAAGTCAAAGTACATAGAATAGATATTGAAATAGTTCAATATAGAAATATTAAGAAAATATTCTTGTCATGTGAAGGTTTAACAAGATTTGAGTGTATCTGACACTCAATGAGTAAAAACACATGAGTGATTATAGATCACGAATAATATGTACACAATCAGATGTCCAGTGCTATAAAGTGTTATGAGCATATACCAGAATGATTCATATGATGATCATTGGACGACAGTAAGAATATCCTTGAGTACTTTAGAAGAACTAAGGATATATATATATATATAGTTTTGTATGGGGTAATGACAAACAAATCGCTGTAAAGTGTTGCACCGATATTAGTTTGATCACATATAAAAAAAAAATTCAAATCTCAAATTAGGCTAAGTGTTATTTAAAAGGTAGCACAATGAGATAGAAGTTGTCTATGCTAGATTTAGAAGAGTTCTAAATATTGTGACGGATTCTACAAAAGAAGGCAGAGTATGTCATTGTTTTGACAATGACATAGGATGTTAAGTCAAGAGGTTCTTTGAGAACTTGGTGTAGTTCCGACAGAGTCAGAACTTTGAAGCTATATTGTGTGTGACAATATTAGTGACATATTTCAGACCGCGGAATTAAGGTTCCACCGGAAGACCAAACATATTTAATGCCGACTCATTTGGAAATGAGTGATGCGTTGAGACGCAAATGAATTACAAAATACATACGTTTCTGAGCAAGTCAGATCCGTTGACTAAAACCTCTCCTGTGAGCAAAACATGATAAAGCACCAGAAGGCCAAGGTGTTATATCTTTACAAATGTAAACTAGATTATTGACTCTAGTGCAAGTGGGAGACTGTTGGAGATATGCCCAAGAGGCAATAATAAAATGGTTATTATAATATATCTTTATGTTTATGATAATGTTTACATACCATGCTATAATTGTATTAACCGAAACATTGATACATGTGTGTTATGTGAACAACAAAGAGTCCCTAGTATGCCTCTTAAACTAGCTTGTTGATTAATGGATGATTAGTTTCATAATCATGAACATTGGATTTTATTAATAACAAGGTTATATCATTGTATGAATGATGTAATGGACACACCCAATTAAGCGTAGCATAAGATCACGTCATTAAGTTATTTGCTATAAGCTTTCGATACATAGTTACCTAGTCCTTATGACCATGAGATCATGTAAATCACTTATACCGGAAAGGTACTTTGATTACATCAAACGCCACTGCGTAAATGGGTGGTTATAAAGGTGGGATTAAGTATCCGGAAAGTATGAGTTGAGGCATATGGATCAACAGTGGGATTTGTCCATCCCGATGACGGATAGATATACTCTGGGCCCTCTCGGTGGAATGTCGCTAATGTCTTGCAAGCATATGAATAAGTTCATAAGAGACCACATACCACGGTACGAGTAAAGAGTACTTGTCAGGAGACGAGGTTGAACAAGGTATAGAGAGATACCGATGATCAAACCTCGGACAAGTAAAATATCGCGTGACAAAGGGAATTGGTATCATATGTGAATGGTTCATTCGATCACTAAGTCATCGTTGAATATGTGGGAGCCATTATGGATCTCCAGATCCCGCTATTGGTTATTGGTCGGAGAGAAGTCTCAACCATGTCTACATAGTTCGCGAACCGTAGGGTGACACACTTAAAGTTTGATGTCGTTTAAGTAGATATGGAAATATGAAATGGAGTTCGAAGTTTTGTTCGGAGTCTCGGATGGGATCCAGGACATCACGAGGAGGTCCGGAATGGTCCGGAGAATAAGATTCATATATAGGAAGTCATATTCCAAGTTTGGAAATGATTCGGTGCATTTATGGCAGGTTCTAGAAGGTTCTAGAAAAGTCCGGAAGAAATCACCATGGAAAGTGGAGTCCCGGAGGGACTCCACCTTGCATGGCCAGCCAAACCCTAAGGGGTGGAGTCCCGGGTGGACTCCACCATAGGTGGCCGGCCACCCCACCTAAGGGAAAGGTGGGAGTCCCACCTTGGGTAGGACTCCCCCCTTGAGTAGGTTTCCCACCTATGGGAGGTTTTGTTGTTGGGGTCTTATTCGAAGACTTGGACTACAACTCTTGGGGATTTCCACCTATATAATGAGGAGGAGAGGGAGGGGGGCAGCCACTCTTGGCCACCACCTTGGCCGCACCCCTTTGAGGGCCGGCGCCCAAGCCCCCTCTCCCAAACCCTAGCTATCTCTCCTCCACATACAACTCCCGCATACGCTTAGGCGAAGCCTGCGCGGAGTTCTCCACCATCACCGCCACCACGCCGTCGTGCTGCCGGGATTCCGAGGAGGATCTACTACTTCCGCTGCCCGCTGGAACGGGGAGAAGGACGTCGTCATCAACACCGAACGTGTGACCGAGTACGGAGGTGCTGCCCGATCGTGGCACCGTGATCAAGATCTTCTACGCGCTTTTGCAAGCGGCAAGTGATCATCTACCGCAGCAATAAGAGCCTACTCTTATAGGCTTTGGAAATCTTCAAGGGTGAGTCTTGATCATCCCCTCGTTGCTCCCGTCTTCTAGATTGCATCTTGGCTTGGATTGCGTTCTCGCGGTAGGAATTTTTTTGTTTTCTATGCTACGTTATCCTACATATAATACTAGTGGAACGGTGTTTCATTGGTGTTATATCAGACTTGCATACTACACCATGCAGTGGTATGCCGGGTCACCACAGTTGGTATCAGAGCAAATGCTTTGACCCTAGGATTAAAACCCTTTAAAGGAGACCTATAGGATTGGTAGTGTCTATAAGAAGTTGTCTTAGATTAAACCAAATATTCTTATGACTTGAGATGGATATTCACTTAAGAATAATCCTGACACACTTGAGTCAACCTTTCTTACCTACCTTCCTTAAGTGAAGTTAGTTAGCTAATCTCAAATATGTAGCACATCATTCAGTCCTTAAAACTATAGATGAGTAGACCACAGTTGGTGTACAATACATGGTAGTCCAAAGAGAGGATACAACCATAAGGAAGATATCCTATTGGAAGATGTATACCAACATAGGTTATGGTTAAGTAAGAATTAACCAAACCTGTAATAGGAGTAATATCAAGTGATAAAGATAAGCAAGATATCCTACTAGAGGGTGTATGCTAAGACAAGTAATTGGTAAGTCAAATTCATCCAACCTTGTGAAATAATTGATAGTAAGTGATATAGATGAGTTATGTGAGGTAGTATAAACCCTGATGAGTCAATCATGGGAGGTAAGGAAGAGAGATAGGAATAAATTATGTCTACATGATAGAGTTACTAATCATATAAGATTCACTTGCGAATCATTATGTGATGGACTAGAACATCATAAATATTTAGGAGGAGTAGAATAAGAAGTTAAGTGTTCAACGATAGTACAAGATTTATATTCCAAAACCATGGGAAGTGTGCCAAGCACATCATGACCATAGTCTTATGAGAATAGAAACACTTGGAAGTATAGGAGTTATATCCTAATAAAAATGTACTCAGAGTAGACATGTTAGAACTAAATGTATCATAGGAAGTAGTCCTCAATAGCACGTATTATATGGTATACTATTTTGTTAGTACTTCCAAAGAAAACTAGGTTAACTTCAACTATTCCAGGCCACTTTGTTTCAAGTTTGTATCATTGCAAATGTGCAATTAAGATAAATGTTGAGACAAATAGTAGAAATTCTCGTATTCGTGCTAAGTATCACGATATAAACCTATCTTATGTGGTGTTATATACTACACATCAGAGCCTGATGTTTAGAGATGTCTTACTCAACTATTATATTCAGGCTTATGATGGTGTGTATTATAAACACAAAGCTGAATCTTCTTGGATTTTTATTGGATTTTCATTGTTTGACTAGATCCATACATGAAGTTTGACGTTGATATGCAAATGCATGTTGCAATATCAATATCCTACTTGATGTTATAGATCTAGAGGATAATGGTATTCATGTGAGGAAGTGACGAATTCTGAAGATCTTGAAGACAAGAGGAAGGTTCATCACAAAAAGGTAGAAAAGTTGTGGAAAGTAACCACAATACTCTGAAGGAAGTACCAATTCAAAACTCATGCTTTACCTCAACAGAGGAGTACTTTAGTACGGGAGAAGCATGAAAGTGAGAAATATGGTGATTATGGAGAAGTAGAAGTAGAACCATAGTCATTATAGAAGAGGGAATGCATGGGAAATCACTTAGGATACTATATTCATAGTGTCAGTTAGTGGTTTTCTTGCAAAAATAAATCCTCGAAAAAAGAAGATGACATATGAAACTATAACAAATATAAGAAGACCACAGTTGGTATCAGAAGACCACAGTTGGTATAGGATCAAAACTGCGAGATAAAGTAGAAGATGTCCTGACCAATTGGTCAAAACCTATAATAGAGTATACTTTTAGATAGCAAATAGCCACAGTTGGTATCAAATAGTCCGCAATTGGATTATTCGTACCAAGAAGTTGTGAACAAATAAAAAAAATTGTCAGCCAAATAACTATGACCGATAAACATTCAGTCGAAAGATTCACGTTGGATGTCCACAATTGAGTGGATACACCACCAAGATTCTCCGCGAGACCTTAGAAAAGTACAACCTATAAGCTAGACCTAGACCAATATTCTAACCATACGTCCAATGGTTGGAAGGAAAAGAGTTGAAGACCATAAGAAAACTCCAAGGGGTAGAGTAAAGATTGAGTTGGATGTACAATGACTCAATGCTTTGAGCAAAATAGAAGAAGAAGGTCTGAACTGAGAGGAAGTTCAATCTTATTTTCATAAGGTTGTTGAACACTACTTTCAGAAGGATGTCAGACCAGAAGCCGAGGTTTATACCTCGAGGAAGTAAGAAGTGGACTATAACTTGAGCAAGTGAGTAATATTTACCCATAAGTACGAAAGCTCAAGTAAGTTAAGTTTAATGAAGTTGGATGAAGGAAATATCGAAGACCAATTAAAGCTCAATAAATCCAAAGACTGAAGGAGTTTGACCATACCAAAACTTAAGACGAATTGAAAGATTCCTTTTATGGAACCTAAAGGAACCAAAATAGTTAGAAGTATCAACTATAATCCATAATTGGACAGACTAAATGAGTCTAATCCATTCTTAGGGAAATAAATACTCAAGATCAATTCCATGGTAATTACCTTACTAAGTACCATTATTGCAGTTTTGGTAGTAAGGAAAAACAAAGACCTGTTTTACCCATTAGGAGTATGTCATCCAATTTAGTCATCAATTAAGACTATCAGCACAAGAAGTTGCCCCAAGCATTGAATCTTCAATGAGAAAGGAAACACACTTATAGCATTGGAATAAATCATAGAACTAAAGTAAGAAGCCATGGTTCAGAGATAGACACTCATGGATTCCAGGAAGAATCTGGACAAGGGATATATACAATTATATCAAGAGAGATCATCACGGAGTTCGAGAAAAGATGTAATCTGCACCAGTCTGATCCACACTCCGGAAACGTGAGAGAGATCAAACTTTGAGGACGAAGTTTAGTTTAAGGGGTAGACACTGTAATATCCCAGTATTTGGGGTTACAAAAATAGAGGAAACAGATGTGTGCATTGCATTCATGCATAGAAAATCCAGGGAATTTTCGCGCTTTTGTTTAAAACTATCAAAGTGATCGAGGTTTTTCTTGCATCGGTGGAATTGAGCACCGGTGGAATTGAGTTAGTCATCGAGGTGAGTGCAACAAATTTCGACATGACCTTTGTGAATTCATTGTTTCTGGGAGAACAATTTGAATTCAGATGAAATATGAATTACATGAATTCAAACAAAACCTGAATTGGAATTTGAATTGCAAACAAATTTATAAAACACAATTGAAAATTTATAAATAGATAAAGAAATAATATATATTACATTAATAATTATCCAATTGTATGTAGAATTCTCATAAAGAGAAAGTCACAAATTACAAAATAAATAAAAGAAGATACAAAAAGAATAAAACAATTCCTAATCTAAAATCTTCATATCCCAAATCTTCCCAATCTTCTTATTCTTCATCTGCAAAATAAACAATAAAGACAAAGAAATTTTGTGTTAAGGTTAAAATGTTTGTCTCCGCATTTTGGGAGACATTTTAATATTGAAAACTAGCTATTAGGAATTAAGAACTTGTCTTAATACCCAAATGGTGATTAGAGGGATTCAACATCAATTAGGAGGCAGGGTCAGAAGTATCATGAGGCAACAAGGACTAGAGGCAACATCAGGAATTGATTATCACTTAGGCAACAGTAATTGATCCAGATGACAAGGCAACACTATTTGAGGCAACAAGGCAATCATTTTTCATTTCCCTCTAATCTAGCTAGAATCATGAGGCACCACAAAATTGTTTTAATGAATCATTACTGACATGGAAAAGTCAGTATGATCCTAAGCCACTAGTTAATAGTTACATGTATATAAGCAGGACTTAATTTAAATCCACACTTAGTTAAGCAAAATGACCATTAAATAAAGCCATATAGAAACAGCAGCCAACAGAAGTGTTTTCACTTAATAGTACCAAAGATAGACAGAATAGGATAAGTACAAGGTTGAGCAATGGCTTGCACACGAGGCAAGGAAAGTCAAGTTGGCAACGTGCACATGGAGGGGAAGCAGCCTACCTAGCAGCTCACACACACATGCAATCTCTGTGTTGTCATCACCACAGTAGTTAGCCCAGTACTATAAAAGCAAGGGCATCACAGCCAGCCAAACCATTTGGCCCAGGTTTCACCAAAGTAGAATAACAGCCATCTAATAGCTAGTTGCAAGATCGATCAGACATGATACATCTCTCCATTAGCACAACATCAAGAATTAGTTCAGCAGCCATATATCAGTAGCTAGATCAATATGAAGCAGATCAAGAAACTAAGAGGAGCAGGCATGTCACCAGAAGCAAATTATCACAGAAGCTAGAAGAATCCACCAGATATCAAGCTAGGGACAACAAGTAGAAACAAACCAGTAGCTTAAATAGATCATGGTATATGTATCCTTAGATTCCATACACATATGTGGGAAAACAAATGGAATAAAAATCATTCCATCTAACTACCCTTTAACTAGGTTTTCACCTAGGAAGATAGAAAGATGGATTTCTCTCGATATTGCATAGGGATACTATGCAAGAATCATCACGGAGAATTAAATCACATATTTTAGCATCTGTTCTTATCACAAGTTTGGGCCTCAGCCTTTGCATCATTGGCAGGGCTACAAGATCAAGCACAAGCATCTGTTCCTACTAACCAGCAGTGCATCAATCATTGCATCACTGGCAAAACCAAGGAAGCAAGCTAGATCTGTTCTTATCAGTTTAATCAATCCAAAAATATAAAGATATAGCAACCAGTAACATCAACTTGTCTCTGGAATAATTCCTGGAGATCAATGGATCATATATATAGTACATCCCTTCACCGAAATCCACTAGCTGTAGAAGTATACTTAGGGTCCGGAAATCACTCCTAGGCCAACTAAGTAGAACCGAGTAAAGCAAGCAAAGCCACACATGCCCGGATGATTAATCATCCAAATAGAGGCATAACATTAAACCACCTCAACTGAATTTAACATTCAGTTTTGACGATGAAGAGTAAAATAGCAGAAGCCACCAGGAAAGCTAGCCACAATATTTAGCTCCACTATAACACTTTTGGGGCACATATTCATCAAGCAGGATAGTGTAGCATATGGCCATAGGCAGAGAAGTGGAGAAGTTAGCTCACCATGATGTAGAGGTGCAGACGAGATCGACGCCGGGGTTGCGTCCGCGGCACCATCCAGCCGAGGTTGCGCCTACGGCACCATCCTGCCGGCGTCGAGGACAAAGTAGCCACCACACCACCAGTTCACCGTCAACACAGCCGCACAGGCAGCAGCACCACCACCACGAGCACCCCACCCCCAACGAGCACACCACCAGGACACCACCACTTGAGGAATCAGAGCAGCCGGGCATGGCGAGCCGAGTTGGGGCTCGGGGCGCTCAAAGAAGAGGTCCAGTTCGCCAAGGAGAGATAGCCGGAGGAGCGGGAACGCGAGCACCGTGTCGACGACCTAGCCGGAGCAAGCTAGGGTTAGCCACGGGGCCGTGTATGAGCGCAGGTCGGCGTCGTGGCGGCAGCTTCTGAAGGAGAGGCCAATGGCGGAGCCACGCCGACACACGACGGTACCCGCCGAGGCCGGCGACGGCCAAAAGCATCAACGCCGAGCTAGGGTTCCCTGGTTGGGCGCGGGTGATTAAGACCGCGTGGATCAAATCGACCGGGAGGAGGCGGTAGAGAGCAGCGAGACGGAGCTGGGCCGGCGTGCGGCGGCGACGGACTTGGTCGGCGGCGGCCCGAAAGGCAGGTGGCGGCGGCAGCATCACGGAGGCGTGCTGGGTGTCGCGTGCGTACGAAGAAGTGGGGACGATAGGAGAGTGTGCGTGACGGCGTGAGGGCAAGGTCCTGTGCGTGAATACACTTGACTGGGTCCGATCCATTCAGTCCAAGAAATATAGTATATGCTATGGCTCAAAAAGCTCCAATCCTAGTAACTAATTCGTTAGAACTACGTATGACCCTAGCAAATTTAATCAAATAAGAATATGCAGCATACCTATTTTAGTGTAATCTAGTATCATTAATTGATTACAATTTAAAGACTGTAATTTTTCTCTACACAAATGCCAAACAAATATTTCAAAATAAATATAAGTTTTGTTCTAATTTCTAAAAAAAAATATTAAGAACATTATTCACGTTAAAAAAACTAATATTAACCTTTTAAACAAGTTAATCATTATGTTAAAGCCTTGGGTATTTTAATTCAATTCTAATTGTTTTAAAAAAATTACAAAAGTATTTTTAAGAACGAAATGTCGAATAGAATTTCTAAAAAAGTTTGAAATATGACTTCAACCTTAATCATGTAATAAATGTTTTTATAAATAAAGTTTATTGGTATTTGATTTTGATTAATAAAAAAAACATATAAACATGGAATAAATATTAGATAATTCTAAATTATATTCTAGTACTTACTTATATCATATTATTAAATGAGAAGTTCCCTATACCATATACCAAAGCCATAGTCATAGCTTATGAGTAGAGTCTAAATGATTGTCCTTCATAGATTAGCATTCATTTCCAAATCATTTCTCAAGTCTAATGTATTGGCTAACAAGTAAACTTAATCACATCATCCACTTACCTTGAGCGTAGCTAATTACATATCGTTAACCATAAGAGATGGAACCCATGACTTGATATTACTAGAGGCTAACTATGTGTTGTGTCATCTATTACTCTTAGTTAGTCTTAACCATGTATTCGTTATATCACAAAAGCATTTACCTAATACTACTTAGAGACCATATGATCGAAACCTTGATGCTTTATAAAACTATAGTTGTATAATACTAGAACCCCGCAAGCTCTAAATACAAATGAACTAGATACTTCATGTGCTCCACTTTACTGGTTCATGTGATCAAGTAGTAAGGATTTCGTAGTAACCCTAGATGGTTATTTTTAAGTCATCACACCTTGATCAACTAAAGCAACAACCCTATGTAGTAATTTACCTCATATGCTCATGCTTAACTAAACCATGCAAGTAGTAGATGTTTATGAACTCAAATTGGTTTATGATCCATCTAACACTTGTTGAATGCCAATTTAAAATAATAATAAACTCTAGAAGCAAATACTCCCTAATTGAAATACTTCTTGTTCACTAAGAAACATGTTCTTCAAAAGTTATTCCTTTGAAATATATAACATGTAATCATTAAGCATGTCTTATAGTACAAAAATTAACAATTGTTCTTTACACGTAAAGAATATAACAACTACTATTCCTTGTATGCCATCATTGTTATTATGATTATTATTATGTATTATACCACTTGTTTATGATACTCATATAACCAAACCCTAATAAGAACCGTGTTTGTGAAATCACTCTAAAAGTGCAACACACCTTGAACTAATCATTACAACTCACTAATCCTAAATCATCGGGGTTAAGTCACGCTTAGAACGATTGCATCTCATACTTATGCATTATTGCATCCTTGCCAATCTTTTAAACATCATCCTCACCGGACGATGATGCTATTTCAGAATTTGGAGTTATTGCGTACCGAAGACCTTGTCTGCATAATCTTGCAGTCAAGAAAGGCAAGTTCATCACTTTCTCATGTCATTTGAGTATCTTTATCAAATTACTTGCAAAGTACTATGATTATCACTATTGCATAAAAACCAAAACCACTATTTTCATAACTATGAATATGACTATGTGGTGGGCAATGGAACCATGGATTGTGTTGATATGGTGGAGGTTCCATTGCAAGGGTTTATATCCATCTAGGATTAAACAACAAATGTCGTCCGGTGATTCTTGTGCCGTAATACCCGTGTTAACCATAAGATCTGGAGTGGGACGGAATAGTCAATTATATTTCCACCTCTTGTACATCAACGGATGCGCTTTACCGTAGACCCTTGATCCAAGAGAGGACAAGTGGTACCCTTGATCCAAGAGAGGACAAGTGGTAGGGTGGGGGTCCCGATGAAGTCCCCACGGTTATTGCGGTCTATGATGGGTTGCAGCTGCCGGCGAAGGAGTTCATGGTAGAGACCTGAACTGTTGTCGTGGTCGGGGGCCGTCCTTAATTGGTATAAGAGCACCGGCGAGGACCCGAGGTCGGAGTTTGCGGCAAAGGGTGGATGTATGAGGTAGCGGAGGAATATGATTGGCTATGACCTTATACCGGGCCTCACACCAAAGGAAGTGTGGACGGGAAGTACGCCCGGTTGGCACCAAGGTTAAGATCTCTTATGGGTAAAGCAACACACCTTGATGACCCACAAGTATAGGGGATCGCAACAGTCTTCGAGGGAAGTATTACCCAATTTATTGATTCGACACAAGGGGAGACAAAGAATACTTGGAAGCCTTAACAAC